>NC_079220.1:11809768-12087268 GCF_029633865.1 Lampris incognitus | reverse complement strand
TGTGAATTGCACCGGCTCAGAGTGAAGGTGACCAGGGGCACATTTAAACCTTACTTTTATAAACTTGTTGTTGTTTGCTTCATCCCCCCTTAAACTCAAACTTCTGTCTGTCTCAAACAAACATCTGGTTGATGTCTGAACAGACAGTTCCTGCATGTTTCTGCGCCATCATAACCCCACGTACTGCTGCAGCGATGTTGCTGTAGTTCAGTGGTTTTCAAGCTATGGGTCGGGACCCACAAGGGAGTCGCAGCAGGTGGCCGAGTGGGCCACAGGATGTCCAAAATAAACACATTTTGTATGAACATAGAGGCGAAATTGGGGAAATTTTTTTTACTCATTTATTTTGGGAAAAGCTATCCGTTTTTAAATTGAGTGAATGAAAATGGGCACGGTGGCGCAGTGGTTAGCACGGTCGCCTCACAGCAAGAAGGTGCTGGGTTCGAGCTCCGGGGTAGTCCAAACTTGGGGGACGGGGGTCGTCATCTGTGTGGAGTTTGCATGTTCTCCCCATGTCTGCATGAGTTTCCTCCGGGTGCTCCGGTTTCTTGCCACAGTCCAAAGACATCTGGGTCAGGTGAATCAGCTGTACTAAATTGTCCCTAGGTGTGAATGTGTGTGTGTGTGTCTGTGTGTGTGTGTGTGTCGGCCCTGTGATGGACTGGCGGCCTGTCCAGGGTCTCTCTCCGCCTGCCAGCCACCCAATGACTGCTGGGATAGGCTCCAGCATCCCTGCAACCCTGAGTAGGATAAGCGGTTTGGATAATGGATGGATGGATGAGTGAAAATATCAGTGCAAGAATTTAATTGCATTCCCTTCCTTCGATCATTCATAGGCCATCAATGAAGACCGAAAAAGGCAATACCCTATGAACAATATGATGAACAATATAAGGAGGATTATAAATCCCTGCTTTTTGACAGGCAATGAGAATTTATTGGCTATTTTACTACATTAAATATTTGTTGGGTCGCAGGCCAAAAGGTATTTCCACGGGTGGGTCATGGCATGAAAAATATTGGGTACTTCCGCTCTTGTTAATAGTTGAAGAGCAAGCACAGAGAGACCAAGAAAGGTCCAGAATGAAGCACAGAAAGGTCCAGAGAGATGCTTAGACAGAGTTCACGGTGGGGAGGAGGTGGGAGGAGGACATGGATTGGCCGAGGCGGAGATGGGGGGGGGAGGGGGCTGGCGAGGTGGAGCTGTAATCTGGGCTCTTAGCCTTCCATGGGTATTAGAGGGAAACACTTATTAGATTGGAGCGGTGTGCGTTTTCTCCAAAGAGAAGAGACTAATTGGATAAGACCAAATCGGAGAGCCTGACATTAGAAAGAGGCCTTGTGACAGGATAGTGCGAGGGCGGATGACGTTCACACACAAGCTTGGAAACAATGGAAAAGCCATTAATAGTGCTAATGATGAAGCTAATGACGCTAAAGCTACCTTTTAAACAGTAACACGCACAAAACGAAGCAGGGACACAAACACACACAAAAGACGGCTCAGTCGCACAAGCATGCACTTTTTCTTGAGAAAAGTTTTGTGGATCTAATCTAATGGACACACACACACACACACACACACACACACACACACACACACACACACAGGTGCATGCAAATGTGTGCGCTCATACCCTAGGCATTCATGTCTGCCTGCATGTACACACACAGAAGAGACCTGCGCCTGCACTCGTCTGCAAACATTGCTAAAAGTGGAACGGGTCGAGGAAATATTGAGCAATTTTGGTGTGTGTGCATATCTGTTATTTGTTGGGGGAACGTGGGCCTTTGATTTAATTCGGTCTCCTCCTCCCTGCGCAGCACTCAAGGTGAACGCTCACATTCCCCGGGCCCTGTAAATTGGCTTCCTGGCGGTACAAAGCCAGTAAGATAGCTGACAGGAAAAGTGGAGGAACCAAAGGAGGGGGAGGGGAGGGGGTGTGTGGAAAAAAATCATTACGAGTGAGCTTTTGTGTATGCACGTGACTTGAGATAAGGTGCGCACAAAGAAAAGGAGAGAGTGTTACGAGGGAGAGAAGTAAGGAGGAGAAAGGTTATACGGCGTAGCACGCGCCCAAAGGTGCCGCTCGGAGGCTTTGTACTGCGACGCGATAAAGCGCAAGTCACGCTGAGGGGAAATTAGTCCTTTGAGTTGATGTGATGTGATTTCACTTTCTGCTGTGTCAGGCAGTCACAGTTCATTTTTATAACACACAGTGTGACTGGAGGTTCCCTGCAATCTCCCCGTGGCTCTCTGCTACGCCGCTCCCTTTAATGTTACGCTGCACCCTTACACTTTGTGTTCTGTCTTTGCCAGCCAGCATGATGAATGCTCCATTCATTTCTGCATTGAAACTACAGGGCGTGTTTAATTTTAATTTTCTTCTTTCTTTCTTTTTTTTTTTTTTTTAAGGCGATGTTTCTTTTTGACTGAAAGCTTGTTTCGGAGCCCGATGTGTAACGGGTAATGAATAAGTTCAAGTGTGGGCTGACGTGGTTTTATATTCGATCTGTCAAGTTGCCGTATGTTAAGAGTTACCATTAAATGTACTGCTTAAGTTAAAACACGTTTTACAATCGCATTAGATCTTTTGATAAATCATCTGGTGATAGTAATGATATTGTGGTAAAATATTTATGGGAAACACATGCTGCACAGTGCATGGACCAACCCCCGCCCCCCATTTGCTTTCTCTCTCTCACACACACACACGTGCAGGATCTATTTGCAGAAACGTTGCAGACTCATCTTGCCATGTGTTTTTGTCCCCCTCGCATATCTCCCGCTTTGTGTGTGATAACGCTATCGATGGTTGCGTCGAGCGTAGCTCTGCATATCTGTTTGCCTTTTAGAGGGCTCTTAGCCCATTAATCACATAAACCGGCCTCCTATTAAAGTAGTTGCCACGACTTGCGCGGCTTCATTAGTCAGTACTATTATGTAGGCAGGACCGGCGTTGCCCTTGGCTAGCTAATGAGTCTATTTCCATCCGGCCCAGAGTGTAGTAACGCGCCAGTTGATGCTTTACCAAGAGGAATATATAATACTGTGATGCTGCAATCTTTGCTTTAAATCAGTCATTAAAGCCCAGGCACCAGAGGCATGTGAGGGGGTATTTGTGCTATAAGACGGGACAAGCTGTGTGATAGTGAAATAGAGATGAACCGCAAGGAAAGAAAAACTCCTCAAGAAAATGTAGAGTTCCTGAAGGTGTCTATCTTGCTCAGTGCAGAGCTTTGCCTATATGACTCAAAGCGTACATCATCTTAATCAAATAATAAAATCTTGTGCTGAGGGCTAACCTGTTTCTGCTAATTAGCTGTGATTCTATCTTTTCACATCTCTGGCCTCATTCTCCACAGAGGTTCTGAAATTCAGCAAATGAAATGAGTATGTGTTCAGAACATCCCCAAAAAAAACTTAAAGGTACAGCTCATTTAATGGCGTTTTTACTGTCCTACTTACATAGAATTAGACAAATTGGTGAATACCTTTTTTATGTCTATGTGAGCAGTTTGAATGTTAATGTTGAACAGTGAGTTTAGCCTAGCTTAGTTCAACCACTGAGTGGCTACAGGGATCATTAGCCGCTCCTCTCGACCCTCTCCAAAGCCGATTTGTTCACACTTTTTATTTGTTAGTCTAGTGTAAAAAATTTCTCTTAACCAATATTTTCACAAGTACACGCAAAAATCTAGAATTTAGATTGTAGTTCTGAACTATTTTTCAGTATAGCACGCATATCCGTCTTTCTCCAGAGGGGGAAGACAAGAGATACAGAAAAAAAATTCAAAAATATAACCTAATTTTTAGAATTTTTGCATGTACTCGTGACAACGTTTGTTTACAAAACGTGTTAGCTATCGGCTTTGAAGAAAGCATATTTCCCTTCTTTTGAGAGGAGCTGCTAATGATCCCCATAGACATCCAGCAATTGAGCTAAGCTAGGCAAAACCTTGCCATTGAATGTAACCTCAGACTACAGATACAGACATTAAAAAGGTATCCACGAGTTTGTCTGACTGTAAGTAGGACGGACACACAGTAATAACACGGAAAACTGAACTATCTGTTCAATACAAAAATTCTGCAACAAAGCTTTCAGATCACAGAACGTAGTATTTCCTGTGTATGCCTTTCTGCTTGCCACTCTTATGTGTGCTGTATTAGTGAGGCTTTCAAACTGGCTGCTAACGGCAGCAGGATTACAGGATGAGTATGGGTGGATAACTGAAAGGGCCTACTGGGCTGAGGCCCAGTGGCCCAAGGACTCAGGGGGCCCCTAAGCCAGAGCCTCTGCATGAAGTCGCTGTTATTTTCTTTGCATTTTTTGCCACATAGTCAAAGGGCTTAGTCATTCATGTCAATAACAGAGCCCCAAAAGTCCTACTGAAAAACTGAAGGAAACTGCAGGTGAATCAGAACAACCCATCAGAATACTTTATTAATCTCCGAGGGGAATTTGGGTCATATTACAGACACTCACGCTCTAGTTAACTAACTAGGAAAATAGAAATAAAAAGAAATTGAAGATAAAATAAGAAATAGAAATAAGAATAACAAATATGTAAACATATTTGCACCATGCTCCAGCATATAACACCCAATCTATACTGTATTACTGCAGCATGAAACAAACGGCACAAACAAACACCCGACAGGGTAAAATAAGTCGAAGGGCCAGTTTAATGACTATTGACTCAAGAGTGTCTGACACGCTGAGGGAAGAGTTGTAAAGTTTGATGGCCACAGGCAGGAATGACCTCCTGTAGCGCTCTGTAATGAATTTTGGCAGAATGAGTCTATCTGTAAAAGTACTCCAGTGCCCAACCAGCACGTCATGGAGTGGTTGGGAGACATTTTCCATGACGGCACCTAACTTCAGTAGCGTCCTCCTCTCAGAAATCGCTGCCAGAGAGTCCAGCTCCACCCCCACAACGTCACCGGCCTTGCGGATCAGTTTATTGAGGCTGTTTGTATCCCCTACCCTCAACCTGCTGCCCAATGCACAACAGCAAACAGGAGAGCACTGGCCACCACAGACTCATACCACATACTAAGCATTGTCTGGCAGATGTTGAAGGACCTCAGCCTCCTCAAAAAGTAGAGACAGCTCTGTCCCTTCTTGTAGAGGGCATCAGGGTTCTTAGCCCAGTCCAGTTTATTGTCTATATACACCCCCAAGTACTTGTAGTATTCCACAGTGTCCACACTGACCCCCTGAATGGAAACGGTCTTTGGGTCATGATGTCACAATGCCTCTTGATCCTTGGAAGATGGCGCCCGGTGTCGCGTTGCCCTTGGAAACGCCCAAGATGGGTCGTGATGTCACAATGCCTCTTGATCCTTGGAAGATGGCGCCCAGCGTCGCGTTGCCCTTGGAAACGCCCAAGTCCGAAAGACCGATTAAACTTGAGAATGGATTACGCTTTTTTTCTTTCCCTTCTTGGAAGAGAAATGAAGGAAAGAACATAGAGGACTTAGAACATAGAGGACAATGGTGATGGTGGTCACCATTTAGACGCTGCCTGCCATTCCCCTCATCACATTTTCTTTTTATAAATCCATGTATATATTTTTTTTAATTTATTTCTGATTTTTCCCTTTTTTTTCTCCCAATTTAGTGGCCAATCGATCCCTATTTTAGTTCAAACACCCACCCTCGTACTGCATGTGTTCGCCAACTGCATCTCTCCGGCCAGCAGTCTCGAAGGAGACACCCCGCCTCTTTTTTTCTTTTTATACATGATGATGCTGGTCGCATGGCTTGGGTGCTGGACTTTTCAGACGGCGTCTAGACACTGCTTGGCATCCTGCGCATCATATTCTTCATAAATTTTATTAGTCCATTATAATTCTGTTTATCCTCTTTCGGTGTTGTGTTGTGTAAATTGTGTAAACACAACATCCATTGCATGTTGTCTGTCTTGGTAGAGAGAACCCTCCTCTGTTGCTCTCCCTGAGGTTTCTTCCTATTTTTTCTGCCTGTTAAAGTTTTTTTTTTAGGGAGTTGTTCCTTATCCAATGAGAGGGTCTAAGGACAGGATGTTGTGTTGCCGTTAAGCCCATTGAGGCAAATTTGTAATTTGTGATACTGGGCTATACAAATAAAATTGATTTGATTTGATTTGACTTAACCAAGAGGCTCAGGATGGCCTGGGTTGCAGCAGTGAGGCGCAAATCGATCATGTTCAAATACATTTCGGCGGCAATGTTAATGTGTTCTTTGCATTTTCACAAAGTTAAGCTTTCCTTTCTCTCACACACGCATAATGTTAGCTAACGTTACATAGCTAACATTACCGTACAGTCTCACAGGCACAGAACTGTTAAACTGATTGTCTAACTGCGTTAGATGGCTGATGATAACGTTGGCTAACGCTGTACTTGGATACAATTTTGGTTAGCTATGATCGATTTAGCTCGCTATGATACGAATGATTAATGATCCATAGCGTTAACGTTAGCTAGGTAACGTGTATGCAAACGTAAACAATGCCTCTGATCCTTGGAAGATGCGCCTGCGTCGCGTTGCCCTTGGGAACGGCCCAAGTCCGAAAGACCTATATTCCGATTCCAAAGCAATCGTTAAGAAATTCAAGTTTTGATTCTGCCTATCGGTTCCTAAATAAATTTCACTAGCGCTAAAGTTGGTTTCAGTTTCCGTGGTGGCGGTATGCAGCTTCCGTAGTTTCCGCCTCTGCAAGTTAAATGTGCGCCATCATGGACCAGAGAAAGTGGCGGTCGAAAGTGTGGGGTTGGCACAGTGCAACTGCTGTGGCAAAATTATTTCGTGCAAGGGAGGATGCACAACAAATATGGGCAAACACCTTCGCCTACACGGCGTACAAATTAACCAGTGCACTGTGTTTGACACGTTGCGCCGGTCTCCATCTCCTGCTTCGGCGTCCTCTTCAGCCAACCCTGAGCAAACAGCAAGCAGCACCTCGTCGCAATTGGGTACGTGAAAATTAATAACGATTGTCTTATTCACAACAGCGAGAAAGCAAACAACTTATACATGAGCGAATTGCTATAACTGTATGCAAATACTACTACTACTACTTCTACTTTCAGCTGCTCCCGTTAGGGGTCGCCACAGCGGATCACCCGTTTCCATTTCTTCCTGTCTTCTGCGTCTTCCTCTGTCACACCAGCCACCTTCATGTCTTCCCTCATCAAATCCATAAACCTCCTCTTTGGCCTTCCTCTTTTCCTCTTTCCTGGCAGCTCCATATTCAGCATCCTTCTCCCAAATATACCCAACATCTCTCCTCCACACATGTCCAAGCCATCTCAATCTTGCCTCGTCTCCAAACCATCCAACCTGAGCGGTCCCTCTAATATAATAGTTCCTAATCCTGTCCTTCTTCGTTACTCCCAGTGAAAATCTTAGCATCTTCAACTCTGCCACCTCCAGCTCCGCCTCCTGTCTTTTCGTCACCATATAACATAGCTGGTCTCACAACCATCTTGAAAACCTTCCCTTTAACTCTTGCCGGTACCCTTCTGTCACAAATCACTCCTGACACTCTTCTCCACCCACTCCACCCTGCCTGCACTCTCTTCTTCACCTTTCTACTGCACTCCCTGTTACTTTGGACAGTTGACCCCAAGTATTTAAACTCAAATGCCTTTGTCACCACTACTCCTTACATCCTGACCATTCCACTGACCTCCCTCTCATTCACGCATAGGTATTCCATCTTGCTCCTTCTGACTTTCATTACTCTTCTCTCCAGTGCATACCTCCACCTCTCCAGGCTCTCCTAGACCTGCACTCTACTCTTGGTACAGATCACAATGTCATCCGCGAACATCATCATCCATGGAGACTCCTGCCTGATCTTGTCCGTCAACCTGTCCATCACCATTGCAAACAAGAAAGGGCTCAGAGCCGGTCCTTGATGTAATCCCACCTCCACCTTGAACCCATCTGTCATTCCAACCGCACACCTCACCATTGTCACACTTCTCTCATACATATCCTGCACCACTCCTACATACTTATCTGCAACTCCCGACTTCCTCATACAATACCACAACTCCTCTCTCGGCACCCTGTCATATGCTTTCTCTAAATCTACAAAGACACAATGCAACTCTTTCTGGCCTTCTCTACTACTACTACTTTTGGCTGCTCCCGTTAGGGGTCGCCACAGCGGATCATCCGTTTCCATTTCTTTTGGAATGGAAGTTCCATTTCTTTCTGACCTTCTCTATACTTCTCAATCAACATTCACAAAGCAAACATTGCATCTGTGGTGCTCTTTCGTGGCATGAAACCATACTGCTGCTCGCTAATCGTCACCTCTCCTCTTAACCTAGCTTCTATTACTCTTTCCCTTATCTTCATGCTGTGGCTGATCAACTTTATACCTCTGTAGTTGCTACAGTTCTGCACATCACCCTTGTTCTTGAAGATCGGTATACTGAAATGTGTTTTTTTTTTTCTGTACTGGATGCTCACGTATACAACCTGAGAAGGCAGATATGCTCATGTTTCTAAACAAGGACTGTTTCTAATTTAAGGAGTTTAATACATGGTAGTATGGACCAGGTTGCGGCTGTGTCATTATTTCTTCATCTTCATGTATGAAGACAGTTGTTGTAAATGTAAATATAAAAATGAGACATTCACATGGATGCTCTGTTCTTAAAATAGAATGGCTTGTATAGTTTTTTTTAAATACATTTTTTTCTGTGAAATAAGCATGTGACCTGTTTTGACCCCGCCTCTCAAATAACTGGAATCGAGAATCGTTAAGAACCAGAATCGAAAAGCAAAATCGGAATCAGAATCGTTAAAATCCAAGTGATGCCCAACCCTACTGGTGTCATGTCCCTCTTCAGATCAATAACCAGCTCCTTTGTCTCAGTCATGTTGAGCTGCAGATGGTTCCGCTCACACCATGTGACAGAGTTTCCCGCCACAGCCCTGTACTCAGCCTCTTCGCCCTTGCTGATGCATCCGACTATAGCAGAGTCATCACAGAACTTCTGGAGATGGCAGGACTCTGGTAGTTGAAGTCTGTGGTGTAGAGGGTGAAAAGGAAGGGAGACAGTATATGCTGTTGGCGTTAATTGTATGTATGTGTGCTGTAAATCCTGTTGAGGTGCAGGTGAATTTAGTTACTGTGCTGTGGGCTGCAAGTCAATGTACATGCCCTGCGGGGGGGGGGGGGTACGCCAGCGCCATTTATAGAGAGTCTGGCCATCCTTTGATCTTTGCAACACACGCTGTGATTGGCTGAGAGCCTGTCACATGCTTGACAGGTGCCATGTTGCCTACCAACATCTGGCTCTGTCATCATGAGGTTTCAATGATTTTTCCTGTGTTTTCGGCCCATTTCTCACCGATTAGCAGTTGAAGGTGAAATGGTGTGTTGTGCAGCTTGGGGCTGTTCCGTTCGGCCGGGACAAGGCCGTATGATGCATCGATTTCCACAGGATCCACAAAGGACCGTGAAGATTCGCAGGCTGGGCTGGTCTCACCTTATTCCTACTTGTGCTCAGTGAGTTCATTTCAGTGTTTGCGATTTTTTGATAAACTAACTTCCCTAGAGCAACCCGAGAGTCTGTAAGGTATTGATGTGTGGAAATCAGTTGTATAGCACGTCCCAGCCATGTATAACCGTTGACAGAAATCGGGCAAATGTAAACAGTGTCAGGTTGTCATATGGGATGGATTGCAGTGTGTGGGTAGTGTTGAGATAAACTAGACAAGAGCCCCGATACAGAACTGACGCTGCACTGGCTAAACCTCGAAACAGGTAGGCCTAATATTTCTCAAGTGTCCCTGATATTATTGCTCAATATCATTCACTAGTAGTCTACTGAACATTGCAAAATATGGTACTGATCACCAATTTACCCACCACACCAGTAGTGTAGTGGATAAAAACTAAAGTCTCTGGAGTAAATTCTTTGGGTTGAAATCTACATGTATGCAGCAGAGGCCCCTGTTCAGTGCCTGCGACTGTGTTATGACCGCTGGTATGTTTCTTCCTGATCTCATCACCTTCATCATGGACTGAAAAAGTGAAACACGTTATTACCATAGCCTCTGCCCCTGATCTGGTGTTAAACTACCTACTCTGACTACTGGTACGCAATGATAAAAAAATTTCTGGTTCTCTGAAATAATGCAAAATCCATAATTTCTAGAACCCCAAGTACTGGTACCAAATGATGTAAAATACATAAAGTGCCTCTCTATTTATGCAGTGGTGTGGCCTTAAAAGGCCAAACCCCTTTCCCGATAGCTTCAATATGTTGTCTAAGTTTTTAATCTAATACATTCTTTGTTTCCTCTAAGTTGGGGTCAAAGTCTAGTAATAGAAATTAACAGAGTGACAATTCGTGGTACATTACACCCACAAAACAGGGTAAGCTGTGAGCCTCATTTTGCCATGTGACCAATTAATAAGGTGACAGACACAATAGTCACGTTAAATTCTTATTTAACAGTAGTCAAAAGTGAGGCGACTTTCGGTCAGTTATCTCATTAAGCTGGTCACATGACATAAGGCTCATAGCTTACCCTATTATATGGAGCGCTTCAGTCATCCTCCTGATTTCTATTACTGCACTTGATCTATGTCCCCCGACTTACAGGAACATGAATTTATTAGATTAAAGAATTTAGACAACATTTTGACACTATTCAGAAAGGGTTTTGAGCTTTTTTGTGGCTGTCATTGGCATTTTTAGGACTTGCATGCCACTGCATAAATACTTTTGAGAGGCACTGTAATTTCTGGTGCGTACTTGTATTGAATGATGGAAAAGACATAATTTCAGGTACTCTGACTACTGATAATGAGTGATGCAAAATACATACTCTGAATACTTGACTGAATGTGGGAAAATTCAAAATTAATGATACTCTTTGGTACTGAATGATACAATAAGCATAATTTCTGTTATTCTTCATAATATGGAATGATGCGAAATACATTGTGCATCATTAAATCTTAAGTTGTGTACAGAAAATACCATAATTTCTTATTTCCACAATGGCATGTGCTGTATGACTGATACATGGTAGAAGGTGTGACTGAGCTGTTGGGCTCAACTGGCCTGACTGATTATGTAATCTACCTTTGATGGCGTATCGATCTCTGTACAGTATCAACAGTAGTCGGGTGAAAGCAAAGTGTAAACAAATACACGTGGGCGAATGTAACGTATTGCCATCGTTGCTCTCCTGCTGATGACGTAGACCGACCTACATCCTGGTCAGAGCCAATCAGAAGCCTCTAGGCCAATGTGTTCTCCATTGTTATGTCGTTTGGGGAAAGAATTTATGGCCCGGATGGGCCCCCTGGATCCGCGCATGCTATAGGTATATCTAGTATACAGTGATTAAAGTGGGCTGGAGCTACCCGGATCCCGACACCGGCACTTCCCCCCCTCCCCCAAGTCAACCGGAGCTGAGATCCGGCACTCTGTAGACAGGAGTAATTTCAACCTTTTTGTCACAGTAAAATTTAAAACAAAAAACATGATGCAGCCAATTCACAAGCATTACAAAATAAATCGCAAATAAAGTCGTTCTTCTATTTTTATACTACTTTACTTTTTCTAAAAGTTTGAATGATATCGCGTCCTCACGTGACCCGCACCTGCCTGCTGTCTGGCTTCACCAGACTTGACATCAAAGGAGACTGGCTTCACACTCACAGGTCAGGGTCAGTTCACCGCACCAGGCAGACAAGACTCGAGAGAGCGTCAACCTGCTACCTGCACTATTATCTTGGATTGAGGGGCATAAAGAGTGAGTATCTTCAGTGTATTTCCAATAGTATTTCCAATAGTTTTGTCTAGCTCTGCTGTGGTTTTCATTCAAGCAACTAACGTTAGCGAACGTAACATTAGCTAGCTAGCTAACTAGCTATCTTCCACCCGGTAACGTTGCTAGCTAGTTGCTGACGTTGCTGGCTAGTTGTTTGAATGCTGCTAGGCAAGCTAACTATCGGTAGCGTCCGGTAACGTTACCGGTAGCTAGCTAGTTATGTTTGTCGAACCTTAGCTCTGGCCATGCAATATTTTCATTCAAATAACTAACTAGCTAGCAAACGTTAGCTACCGGTAGCTATTATTAGCTAACAATGCTAACGTCGGGACTACTGGACCAGTGGTTAGCTAGCCTAACGTTAGCTAGCTACCTATCACTCCCGCACTTTTGCCCACCTCTCTAATACAGAGATCCCCCACTTACCAAATCCCACTTTAACCCCTGCTAGTATATCATCAGTACCGTCCAGTTCACTCAGCTGACTTCAGCTTCACTCACAACACTCGAAATGTCCCCGCTTGCCGCGTCCTTTCCGTCATGCCCACTGCTGTGTTTGTCATGCCTACTGCACCATAGCCACACCCACCGTGCCTGAGAACCTCACCTGGCACCCCCATCTCTGTTTTCCCTTATTTCTTTGAAAGTGCAGCTTGAGAGATCATGAAGTGAGTGCGATTTTGAATAGCGCGTCATGGGGCTGCCTACCAGTTGGTAGGCAATATGGCGCCCATGTAGCCAGTTGGCCAGACTCTCTCTATACACGGCGCTGGGTTACGCATCCATACCCAGGGGCCCATTTTCTCATAATCTGCCTGAGGACAAGCTTTCCTATCTTCTTCTTCTTCTTCTTCTGCTGCTGCTGCTTCTTCTTCTTCTTCTCTTCCTCCCCCTCCTCCCTCCTGTTGCCTTAAATAGTATCATATGCTCCGCACTAACACCCTTGGATGTTGTGCCCCACCCTGTAACAACTCCATCTGTATTTATACAGAACCATGATGGAGGTTTTACTTAAGTCCTACACCCGCTAACGCTGAAATGTTGAGAACTAGACATGTAGGAAACCACACAGGCGAACAAGAGATAAAAAAGAGAGGCAGACAGAGACGGGTGGAGGAAGGGAGGGAGGGAGTAAGGCGTAAAAAAAAAGAAGAAATGGAGGAAGGTGGAATGAGAGTGAAAATGAGAAGATGGCATTATGGGGAATTTGGGGAAAAAAAGAGATGCTATAGCTCTCCCTAAATGAGAGAAGGAAGGTACATTTTCATATAGTTTAGATGATGAGAATGAGGAGGAGAGGAGGCCGGGGAATAGCGCTTTTCCTTCTCTCTCTGGTAACCGCTGTCAGGGCTAATAGCTCATTACTACTCTTGGCTGGCGGCTCTGAGGCAGTCAGGGAGAGGTCAGGAAAGCTCCAGAGAGACAAACTAACAGTGGGGCTCTCATGGAGCTTTAATGGTTTAAAAGAGGAGAGAAACGGAGGGACTCTGAGGAATAGTCTAAAAAGAGGATTCATGGCTAGCTATTTAAACAGTTCATCTCTGATTGTGGGAAACATGTAATTCTTACATGGATATGCACGTCTATATTTATGGTTGCATTTTCTCATTTAGCAGATGCTTTTATCCAAAGTGAGTTGCAAAAGAGTCAGCGGTTAGTAGATGTATAGATAGATAGATGGGTGGGTGGGTAGGTTGACACGTGTGTGTGTGTGTGTGTGTGTGTGTGTGTGTGTGTGTGTGTGTGTGTGTGTGTGTGTGTGTGTGTGTGTGTATATGTGTGTGTGTGTGTGTGTGTGTGTGTGTGTGTGTGTGTGTGTGTGTGTGTGTGTGTGTGTGTGTGTGTGTGTGTGTGTTCACCTGTGGACCCACCACCCACCGGGATGAGCATTGGGGTAGGGTGCAATGCAGGCTGGGTGGCAGGCAAAGGCGGGGACCGGGGCGTGCCGACTTCCGGCATCGCAGACTGGACCAACTGAGAGGAGACCCTGGGGTAGACCCAGAACTCGCCGGAGGGACTACATGTTCATTCTAGCCCAGGAACACCTTGGGATCCCCCAGGAGGAGCTGGAGGGTGTTGCTGGGGAGAGGGACATCTGGAGTGCCCTACTTAGCTTGCTGCCACCACGACCCGACCCCGGAGAAGCGGCTGATGATGGTATATATATATATATATATATATATATATATATGTATACATACGTGATACGTGTGTGTGTGTGTGTGTGAGTGAACCTACTACCATCTTGGAGCTCTTGATAGTAATAGTGTCATAGACCAGTGGCTCTCAAGCGTTTGCATGCCGTGACCCACCTGTGTATGTTTTTTCTTTTTTTGTCTGGGACCCACTAAAATAATATTTTATGTAATAGAATAAGTAATAAGTTTTCATCCATCCATCCATTATCTGAACCACTTGTCCTGCTCTCAGGGATGCTGGAGCCTATTCCAGCAGTCATTGGGCGGCAGGCAGGGAGACACCCTGGACAGGCCGCCAGTCCATCACAGGGTCGACACACACACACACACACACACACACACACACACACACATTCATACCTAGGGACAATTTAGTACAGCCGATTCACCTGACCTACATGTCTTTGGACTGTGGGAGGAAACCGGAGCCCCCGGAGGAAACCCACGCAGATACGGAGAGAACATGCAAACTCCACACACAGAACGACCCGGGATGACCCACCAAGGTTGGACTACCCCGGGGCTCGAACCCAGGACCTTCTTACTTTGAGGTGACTGTGCCAACCGCTGCACCACCGTGCCACCCTACATTTTCATTACCTTTCAAAAAGCAAAATAATTAATCATCTCTATATTGTTCATCAATGCAGTATTGGCATTTTTAGTCTAAAATCATGGCCGACTAATACTAAAATGAATCAGACAGGGCATGTCAACACTAAAAATTACTTTAGTGATACTTTGGAATACATATAAATCATTGCATTGTTTACATTGACATGAAAGTATGAAAACTTTTTACTTTCTTTTTTATTCTGTCTCCAGATAAAATGTGTTCGCTGTAGACATCCTGGGACTCACCTGAACCCTTGCAGCAGCCCACTTGTGGGTCAAGACCCATAGTTTGAAATCCACTCTCATAGACAAGAGTGCTTGTCAAGGCAAGTGGAAACTGTGTAAGTGCACAACAGGTAGATCCGCAACAGTGACATGAATAAGAGCAGTAGGGGATTCAAAATACAGTTTACCTGGACAATGCCACAAACCAGTATAGCAGTCATGCCTAGAGGCTGCTCAAAGAGATTATGGTATGCCATGAAAAGGAATGTTTTTTTAGCCTTAATTAAATTAAATAAGTGAGTCTGCGGCCCTAATGGAGGAGAGGAAATCATTCCACCATTTTGTTGTTTTAGAAAAACGTGTGCTTGACAGAAGTCGGCTTTAAATTCTAATCTGTGTCGTATCGATTTTGCTTTAAGGGGAATTTTGGCATCTTTGGCTGTATTTATGAAGCAAGCATGTGATAGCAAACTTTATTAGACGAAGATTGTGTTTAGCAGAGAGAGGAGGAGAAGGGAAGAGTGGAAGGAGGAGGAGAGGAAGAGTATGGGGATAGATGTGGTGGAGGGTACACAGGAAATGTGGGCACAAGGGAGGAATTACAGGATTAGCAAGAGACCCCGAACTACCAGATAGGGGAGCCAGAGAAACAGAGAGGACAAAATTTAAAGGAGATGCAGGGAGGAGCGTAAACTGGTTCAGAGCAGCCCTCATATGTACTGATGGAAATAGACTTGAGTCTGTATCCTGTCTGTGTATTTCACACATCTCATGTCAATTCTGCACATGATGCTTGGGGTTGTCTATTTCGAATAAACAAACAGCATGTGACTGCCTTTTAGCCCACATAGTAAATAGAATAGGGGTTTGTGTGGTATTTGTATTGTGCAGTGGCACCAGTGGTTTCATTACCACCAGCAATCGCTCATCTCTACCTGCAGGGGGCGGAATACAACCACTGAACTGTGTATAGCAGGACTTGTGGCGCAGCAAGCTGCAGGTGCCAGCCTCTGTTTAAGTTTTGACTATTCACTGTGGCAATGAGGGTAGGCGAGGACGGCTTACTAAGGCTTATCCTGTATCGGATCACAGATCACCTGCCGCACACCCCACCCAGTACACCACAGTAAGCGGTGAATGAAGCAAGGGGTTTATGGTTATCGTGTTTTAACATGCAGTTTTATGGATTTGCAGTTCACTGCCCACCATGGCCTGGGATTTTGAAAATGAAGCATAGAGCCTTTAGTGCTAGTTTATGTGCTTTTTTTTTGAAGTTATAACAACACTGCATTTGCATTGGTCACACTACATGTTCTTCTGAACTTTGGTTAAAAAGGGAAGAGTTGTGTTCGCTTTTTAAATCCAACATCAACATCATCTGATCTCATCGAGAAAAAAACAACAACTAGGTTCTAAAAAGAGCAACAAGATACAAGCGTTATTTTTGCACTATGTAAGGTCTAAAATTTATCTTTTTATCAAACTTTCTGGCAGAAAACGCAGAGAAAAATATTCTGTTTTAGATGAAGGCATTGCTCAGGGAGTGACTCAGTTTTCTTGAGCGTTGTGTTCTATGTCATACTTGCGCTGTCCTCTGATGGACTGAGACAGATCTTTTGCACTCCTTGTCCAATCAGGTGGTAGGAGCCACACCATGCCCCACCCCCTTTAAAACCACTGCATCTCTGCTGCTCATCCCCCTTTTTCACTCACCCACCTTGCGCTATGGATCCTCTGCGAGTATTTTCTGTCACCCTCCAGTGTCGCAGTTATGTCGACTTCTTCCTCCAAGCCCTGTTCCTCCAGCGCCGCTCAGATGTTGCTCCTGGACGGCCACCAGTCCTACTTTGTCTGCCTTGGTTGGCAGCACCAGGAAGAGTTTGACACCTGCCCTGCCTGCCTCGCTCTCCCCCAAGTGGCGCATGAGAACAGGCAAAAGTTTGCGGAGTCCTTCTGCCTCGCCCACGCTGGCCAGGCACTGTTGAGTGAGAAACCATGGGCCGAGTATGACTAGGAGGATGACCATTGTGTCTGCGAGGAGGAGGACCCAGCATCTCTCTTCCCCGATGTGGAGCTGCCGGTGACATCGCTATCCATGGCAGGAAGTGTTATGCAGTGTTGTAGTCGAGTCACTAAACCTCGAGTCCGAGTCGAGTCTCGAGTCCCCAGTGTTCGAGTCCGAGTCACCAAAGAAAAGTCGAGTCGAGTCCGTGTCGAGTCCCCATTACCTGAGTCCGAGTCGAGTCCCTATTACCCTAGTCCGAGTCCGAGTCATCAAGGTTGAGTCTGAGTCGAGTTCCAAGATGGCTCCAGTGATCCACTCGGGCACAGTCAAAGATCTGACATACAAATAAAAAAGGTCTACATTAAACAAAAATGACACAGCTGTCACCATTTCAAAGGGAGTTTATTTACTTTGTGACACGATAGCCAAACAAATGCACACCCACACACTCGCACACATGCACGCGCAAGCATGCGCGCGCAAGCATGCGCGCACACACACATTTTTAGAACAGTCTGAATTTCTTTGACATTCTGAACATTGGATGTGCTTCAAAACACATTGATAGCTGTGAATAGCATGATATTAGCAAATGGTGGAAACAGTATACAGAAGTAAGTTCCACAGCATACAATACATTCATAAAAACTAGTCAAAAGACATTGTCTCTCAGGAATAGTTAGGAACAAAAGGCTGGTGGCACTAGTTTTAAGCATACATGTTGCATTTCAAAAACATAAGATCTGACAGCATGGAACTACTCAACCTTGCACGGTGAGGCCTCATCAAAATGCCTCCATGACTAAATACCCTTTCAATGGGCGCACTGGAGGCAGGGATAGAGAATACCTGTGTGGCAATCTGATAGAGGGTAGGGAATTTGGATTTGTTTTGCTGCCAAAACCTGAGGCACGGGACTGAGTCAGAGTCCTGCTCAGCGATCAAGTTGAGGTATGCAGTCAACTGAGCCTGGCCAGACGGCTTCTTCTCGGTGGAGGAGGGAGTCCTCCTATAGTGGGAGAACAATCTCAACTGCTTCTCAGGAGGAGACTCTGAAAGTTCACCTTCCCCTGGTCCTGTTGCTTCCGCTGCATCTGCTGTTAATACCGCTTGCTTGTCACCCTCTGCCTTTATATACTCTAAAATGAGAGGGGGGCATGGGGGACTCATTACAAATATGTTATTGACTAGGCCTACATGACAAATGACATGTCTATGTGCTTTATTGTAACACATTTAATGATATAAACATCACAACAATCAAATAGTTAATCACTTAACTAACATTAATCAAAACATTTCTCACCTTTGATCTCAGTCTTCAGCACATCTTTTTTTTTTTTAATTTTATTTCTGATTTTTCCCTTTTTTCTCCCAATTTAGTGGCCAATTAATCCCTATTTTAATTCAAACACCCACCCTCGTATTGCATGCGTTCGCCAACTGCATCTCTCTGGCCGGCAGTCTCGAAGGAGACGCCTCCCCACTTTCGTGACAAGGCGAATCCAAGCCGAACCACTGTTTTTCCGACACACACAGAGACGCATTCATATGACGAACATAAGCCGACTCCGCCCCCCTCCCGAAGACAGCGTTGCCAATGATTGCTGCTTCAACGAGTCCGGCCATAGTCGGATCTGACGAGACCGGGGCGCGAACCCCAGTCCCCAGTGGGCAACTGCATCGACACCAAGCCGATGCTTAGACCGCTACGCCACCGCGGACCCTTCTTCAGCACATCTTTGATGTCACTGTCCAGCTGCACATCATGTTCTAGCCACTGGAAGCCAAATGCTGGGTCCAACACAGATGCTATGACGTAGGCATTGGTGAAAGGAAATTTGGTGGGGCCTCTTCCTTCAGCTGGGTCACATCCTGGTATCTTGACTGCACTGAAAACCTCTGCAAACCCTGTTTTCAAGGAGCTCTCCAGAGCTCTCACCAGAGGCCCACAGTATCTGGCTTTTCCTCTTATTTCCTGCAGGTGACAGCGCAGAGTGAGGACACAGGGCACAATCACACTGACGGTGACAGTAGTCTCACCCTGAGTTAGGTTGGTTGCCTCTAAGAACGGATCAAGAACTTCGATCAGTTCTTTAAGCTGAGCATACTCTCGCGGGGATAAGATAAGGCTTTTGTGCCCCTCTGATTCCAACACACTGGACAGCTTTTGGATGTCTAAATGCAAATAAGCCTTCACCTGCTTCAGAGTGGAATTCCATCGTGTGGCATTCGCTGTTGGAATTGTTGCATCACCAAAACACGCTTCAAAGCAGTCTTTAAACGAGGTGCCACTGTGGAGGAGGTTGGCTGCACGGGATAGCTTTGCTAGGGTGCTTGACAGCCCACTGGTGTCTTTCAGACCATCTTTTATGACCAACTGCAGTGAATGTGTGAAGCATGATAGTCTCTGCATCTTACAGTTCTCAGCCAAAGTGTCATTGACTGTCTGTTGATCTTCTGGCATCAGGTCTTGCCATATTTCATCATCCTCCTCAAATGTGCTGGGATCATGAGCTTCAGCATCACAAGGATCCTCTAGGGGAAAGCTGGCCTGGAAAGCTTTTCTCATGTTGGATGCATTGTCAGTTATGACAAAGTTGATCTTGTCCTTCAGCACAGCATTCAAACATCATTGCAATCTTCTCTCCTGAGTGTTTCCCATGCACTCTTTTGCAGGAAAGAAGATATGACTGAAGGCTGAGTTCCTGTTTTTTTTATCCATTGCCACTGTGTGTGCTGTCACTCCAAGGAATGACTGCATCTTTCGATCACTCCAAATGTCTGTGGTAACAGCAACACTCGATGCTTCTGCCAGCTGGTTCTTTATCTGTTCTTTCTTGACTTCCACCATTCCTGGAATGGTCACAGAGGAAATTGTGGATCTTGCTATGGGCCGGTACTGAGGGTCCAGGACATGCAGGAAGTGCTTGAAGTCCTCGTTGTCAACGATGGAGAGTGGCAAGCAGCACTTAATGATTAGATCTTTTACAAGGGCATCACTTATAGCCTTCTGACGTGGATGTTTGAGGTCGTACATCCTTTGCTGTCCATCATTTAAAAATGATGTGATAGTCTTCTGACCTGGAGCAGCTGGCATCACATCTGAAGCAGTGGAGGCACGGTATTCTTGGAACCTAGGGGAAGATAGGATACACACTTTAGCTTGCTGATGCCAAACTGTTTCAAGTAATCTTTCTTACAGCAAAAAACGTGTAACGTTATAGCTATAACAATATGCAATAACAATACAAATGTTACACATTATACACATAGTTGTTTGAACCATAACCAGTTAAGTTACATATTTAGTTATCTATATAACTAACATTACCATATTAGTAGATTAACTAATGTAAGCTAGCTGGATAAATGAAAAGTATGAGAAAAGATACATAATTTATGAGACTAACAGGACAGGGATTAATTAGCAAAACCCAGTCATTTAATTATTGATTTAAGTATGTTACATGCTACCTAGCTGAGCTTTAACTCTCTATCCTCCGTGAGTCTGTATGTTTATTCTGTATGGGTCAGGGAGGGTGTGATTTTGTTAGAAGATAGAGCCAGTTCATAGTACTGTTCAAAAGCTACGTCGCGCATGTCTATTTTTAGAATTTGGCACACCCAATGCTGCATATATGCAAAGAAAAATATCCCCATATTTACAGTAGCCTATGCGGTGTCACGAATCACGATACGGTTTGGTAGTTTTCGGTACATCGGGGGGGGGAAATGCCACATCCGTCAAATCTTGTACCGTCTCCAGCTCTCAAGAAAACCAGTGGCGGCATCCACATTAGCTTTCTTCAATTAGTCCATTTAGCGAGTAATAGCCTACAATTATTTTTATTTGCATTGTAAAGTTGTGCACATTTTATCAACATTATTTGTGGATGCATATAGGCTAGACTTCTTCCTTCTCCGCACTTGGAGAATATTCATGGCGGAGACCTGCAATGTGCGGATTTGTTATTGCTAGTTAAGATTAATGCTAACATGGTAGTTCAGAGTGGTGTGTTTTTTCCGTTAAGTGTATGCTACTTGGTAATTAGCTAAATGATAAATAAGAAAAATCAGTTTTAATCTCCCTATAACATGAAGACGCTGCGTGTTACTTACCAACTCATCATTAGTGAGATCGATGGCACGCTCGTACCGAAAGCGAACCGTACTGTGACTTTTCTGTGCAATGCTGCATTAGCATTCTAACAGTAACGTTACTGAACTTACCTACACTACCGTTCAAAAGTTTGGGATCACCCAAACAATTTTGTGTTTTCCATGAAAAGTCACACTTATTCACCACCATATGTTGTGAAATGAATAGAAAATAGAGTCAAGACATTGACAAGGTTAGAAATAATGATTTGTATTTGAAATAAGATTTTTTTTACATCAAACTTTGCTTTCGTCAAAGAATCCTCCATTTGCAGCAATTACAGCATTGCAGACCTTTGGCATTCTAGCTGTTAATTTGTTGAGGTAATCTGGAGAAATTGCACCCCACGCTTCCAGAAGCAGCTCCCACAAGTTGGATTGGTTGGATGGGCACTTCTTTGAGCAGATTGAGTTTCTGGAGCATCACATTTGTGGGGTCAATTAAACGCTCAAAATGGCCAGAAAAAGAGAACTTTCATCTGAAACTCGACAGTCTATTCTTGTTCTTAGAAATGAAGGCTATTCCATGCGAGAAATTGCTAAGAAATTGAAGATTTCCTACACCGGTGTGTACTACTCCCTTCAGAGGACAGCACAAACAGGCTCTAACCAGAGTAGAAAAAGAAGTGGGAGGCCGCGTTGCACAACTGAGCAAGAAGATAAGTACATTAGAGTCTCTAGTTTAAGAAACAGACGCCTCACAGGTCCCCAACTGGCATCTTCATTAAATAGTACCTGTTAGAGCCTGTTTGTGCTGTCCTCTGAAGGGAGTAGTACACACCGGTGTAGGAAATCTTCAATTTCTTAGCAATTTCTCGCATGGAATAGCCTTCATTTCTAAGAACAAGAATAGACTGTCGAGTTTCAGATGAAAGTTCTCTTTTTCTGGCCATTTTGAGCGTTTAATTGACCTCACAAATGTGATGCTCCAGAAACTCAATCTGCTCAAAGAAGTGCCCATCCAACCAATCCAACTTGTGGGAGCTGCTTCTGGAAGCGTGGGGTGCAATTTCTCCAGATTACCTCAACAAATTAACAGCTAGAATGCCAAAGGTCTGCAATGCTGTAATTGCTGCAAATGGAGGATTCTTTGACGAAAGCAAAGTTTGATGTAAAAAAAATCTTATTTCAAATACAAATCATTATTTCTAACCTTGTCAATGTCTTGACTCTATTTTCTATTCATTTCACAACATATGGTGGTGAATAAGTGTGACTTTTCATGGAAAACACAAAATTGTTTGGGTGATCCCAAACTTTTGAACGGTAGTGTATATAATTTCACTTGGTTCTTGTGATATGATATACCCGCCACACGACCTGACCCAACATCTTGGACCAGTGGTTGAGTTACTTCAGAGACTATTGTTACTGTAGCTAGATAGCTAGCTAGCTAACGGTAACTGATCACCAACCATATCATCAACTGACTGCATATCACTTACTTTTCTGGGTGCATCCTTGACAGATGTCTGTTGAAGTTTGAGGTTGTCCCGGTCTTCTCCTCAATAGTTCGTTTACATATCGAACATCTAGCAGTGATCTTGCTGGAATTTGTTGTAAAATCTGTGTAAGCAAAGAGCACAATTCGGGGCGTCTCTTTAGGCATCTTCGCGCTACTGAACATGACGGTATGCACGCCACGTGAATCCGCATGTAGGTGGAACACACGTGCCTGCCCTTACACGAAATTGAATAATGTTACAGTATTAATATAGCTATCAATATATTTTAATAGGGCCTATTATTTAAAAAAAATCTAACAAAAACAGTCTTTATCAATTAAAAGGTCAGAGTCCGGGTCTCCAACTTCCGAGTCCGAATGCAGTAAATTCGCGAGTCCAAGTCCGAGTCATCAGTGCTCAAGTCCAAGTCGAGTCACGAGTCATGAAAATCAGGACTCGAGTCGGACTCAAGTCCGAGTCCTGGACTCGAGTACTATAACACTGGTGTTATGTCACTCCTCAGGATGATGTCAGCAACACACCCAGTGGTGCGTCTGGGGTCACTATCCATGAGGAACCTGCAAGGTTGGTTTGCACGGCTGCGTCTGGACCCAATCTGAGACAAGCAGCACAAGCTCCACATCCCACACTGGCACGGAGAGTTGTGAGATTTTGGGATACATCTGGCTATCTCCACAAGGGGATTTGTCTGGAGTGCGTCCCCCACTATGTCCAGGTCTTCATAGTTGCCTCCCTGACTGGCTGGGGAGGGCTCCTCGACCAGGCCAGCATGGGGGGCATGTGGTCTGGCCGAGGATGAGCTAACGCATCCATCCATGCATTAGCTAACTCAATATGGCCTCCTGGCCTGCTGTACATGTTTCTGCCCCTGTAGCTGATGATGCAGCTGTTTCACAGGGTTCGGACATAACACATATTGTTAATAGTCATTGCGCCAAAGAGCCCAGGCACCAGGTGGTTCCCAGACCTAGTTTAGCTGACGGTGGTGGGTCCATGGCCTGTCCCGGCCTGTCTATAGCCCTACAACAGGCAGAGGGCACAATCCTCTTGCGTCCAATTCTGGGATGTCGTCTCATGTTTTGGAGGTTGAGAAGATGAGATTCAGTGAGATTGCCCCTTCAACCTCCAGCGCTTATAGTACATGCTGGCGGGGTTTTGTAGACGGGTGTGAGGCCATGGACCCTGAACCCATGCTCCTGCCCTTTGTAGGATGTTCTGCAGTTCCTACAGGATCTGTTTCATGGTGGCCACGCTGCTTCCATCTTGGGAGTGTTTGCAGCAATGATGACAGCGGACCGTGATGGTTTTGGCCGCTTCACAGTCAGTAGCCACCACCTGGTTAAGCGCCTCCTGTTGGTGGTCTGCAGGCTAACGCCCCCTACTCAACACGCTGTTCCTCAGTGGGGTCTGCGGATGGTTCTGGATGAATTAACTGGTCAGCCTTTTGAGCCGCTATGTCAGGCGGACTTGGAGATTTTGTCCATCAAGACAGGAATTTTCTTGGCTGTCACATCAGCCAGGAGAGTGGGGGATTTGTGTGCCTTGTCGGTAGATCCCTCCTGCATGTCTGCCAGTGATGACAAGGGGTCAATGGAACTGCACCCCAACCTGACCTTCTGGCCTGAGGTCATCTCCTTCTCATTCAGGGCAAGGATCCTCATCCGTCTTAGAGTGTATTTCCCTCCTCCTCGTGCTGACAGGGAGGAGGAGCAACTCCACATCCTGTGCCCAGTGCGGGCACTTAGCTGTTATGTGGAGCACTTGGCAACTTCGAGGAAATCCAACAGCATCTGCCATGGCGGTGGGGCTCAGGGGGCCCCTCTGTCTGTGCAGAGGCTTGCTCACTGCATTTCTGATGCAATCCTCAAGAGTTACGATGCCGATCCAGTGGGCTTCAGGGTGCAACACTTGGAGCATTGCATCCTCTATGGCAGCGGTCCCAAACCATTGGGGCACAGACCGGCAATGGGCTGCAAAGCATTTGCTACAGGGCCACAAGGAAACGATGTGATTCGACTAAATAAAAAAAATAAAAAAATAGGGCGTCCGGGTGGTGTGGCAGTCTATGCCGTTGTCTACTAACATGGGGCTCACCGGTTCGAATCCTTGTGTTACCTCTGGCTTGATCAGGCGTCCCTACAGACACAATTGGCCGTGTCTGCGGGTGGGAAGCTGGATGTGGGTATGTGTCTTGGTCGCTGCACTAGTGCCTCCTCTGGTCGGTCGGGGCGCCTGTTCGAGGGGGACGGGGAACTGGGGGGAATAGCGTGAGCCTCCCACGTGCTTCGTCCCCCTGGCGAAACTCCTCATTGTAAGGTGAAAAGAAGTGGCTGGTGACACCACATGTATCAGAGGAGAAATGTGGTTGTCTGCAGCCCTCCCCAGATCGGCAGAGGGGGTGGAGCAGCAACCGGGATGGCTCGGAAGAGTAGGGTATTTGGCCAAGTACAACTGGGGAGAAAAAAGGGGGGGAAATCCCCCCTAAAAAATAAAAACAAAAATAAAACTTGAATAATAAGCGTATAACATTATAGGCTATTGGTGCAGTAATTATATTGCACTTAGCATGGTTTGTTTGCACTGCACCTTTCCTCACTAGTCCCTGTCACGCCCACAACAGGATGAGGATTTTTAATATGTTCATGCAAAAAAAATATGTGCTGTGTTTGATATCCAAATGTTACTTAAATTTTATGATGCTATTGACTTATGAACCTAACCTTTATTCCAGTCATGATTAACCTCCCACCGTGGACCGGTCCGCAAGAATTTTGTCAATACTAATCTGTTCCACTGTGCAAAAAAAGATTGGAAGCCACTACTTTATGGCACTTTTCAGGGGAGTGTCAGTGGAGGACATCTGCTTGACAGCCTTGTATTCCTCTACGTTGACCTGACTGCATGGGGAGGGGTCATCTTCAGCTAACCCGAGACGTCAGAGGTGCCCAGCCCTTGGCGGGTTGTTGCAATACGGTATAAGACCTTAAGGGGGGGCAGTGCTCAACCGTTGGACTGCTGCTGTGTAGGTTGCTGTTTTGGCTGATGTCGGACTTGTGTCAGTTCGGCCTTAGCTGGCAGTACACTCATCCCTAACGGCCTTCCCCTTAGGTGTGAACCAATAGTGAAGACCGTTAGAGGGCAGAGCCCCTACGACATGAAAATAGTAGTTACCTTGGATGTAACTCCAGTTCTGTGAGTATGTGCATGGCTCATGCCCAGCTGGCCCCAGTCTTGGTTGCTGAGTTTCAGAGGGAGACGAGCAGCAGAGACAGAGGTTTTATAGGGGTGGGGCGCAGTGTGGTTCATACTACCTGATTGGGCGGTGAGTGCAAACCTCTGTCTCAGGGTACCAAGGTGGATCCTCGATGGGTAAACCAATAGCGACGCCCATTAGAGGGCTATGCACATACTCATAGAACTGGAGTTACATCCAGGGTAACCGATATTTCTAAAAATGCGGTACGGTGAATAAGATAATTATGTGGTTTGAAACATCTATCTATCTATCTATCTATTGTCTATCTATTATCCATCCATCCATCCTTCCATCTATCTATCTAGCTATCTATCAATCATATGGGAAAATAGCTCAAAACTATAATCTAATTTTTAGGATTTTGCATGTACTTGTGAAAACATAGGTTAAGAAAAAGTGTTAACACTGGGCTAACTAGGAATAAGTGTTAACAATCAGCTTCAGAGAAAGTGTATTTCATTTATTTTGAGAGAAGCTGCTAATGATCCCGGTAGACATCCAGCAATTGAACTAATCTAGGCTAAACTCACTGTTCAACATAACCGTCAATGTGCATTTACAGACATGAAAAAATGTATCCACAAGTTTGCCTGACTATAATAATATATATAATTAGGACACATTGTAAAAATCCAAGAAAACTAACTATCCTTTTTGGATTTAAACTTGGCCAGGTGTATTCAGTTTTCTTCAGAGATCCCACCAAGTACATTAACAAGGTCCACCTACACGGATTTCATTTCCACCTGTGGTCAACTGTGTGGTTCCTTTGTTCTGAGCTTGGGTTGGGTTATTAATGCTGCACTCATATGGTGGTCCCCCCCCCTTTTCTCCCCAATTGCACTTGGCCAATTACCCTATTTTCCGAGCTGTCCCGGTCGTTGCTCCTCCCCCTCTGCCGATCCGGGGAGGGCTGCGGACTACCACATCTCCTCCGATACATGTGGAGTCGCCAGCCACTTCTTTTCACCTGACAGTGAGGAGTTTTACCAGGGGGACGTAGCGTGTGGGAGGACTATGCTATTCCCCTCAGTCCCCCCCGAACAGGCGCCCCAACCGACCAGAGGAGGCACCAGTGCAGCAACCAAGACGCATACCCACATCCGGCTTCCCACCCGCAGACACGGCCAGTTGTGTCTGTAGGGACACCCGACCAAGCTGGAGGTAACACGGGGACTCGAACAAGCGATCCCTGTGTTAGTAGGTAACTGAATAGACCGCCATGCCACCTGGATGCCTGTTAAAGCTGCACTCATGTTAACAGTACACTGCACCTTTCCGATTGCTGCCGCGGTGAAAAACAGGAGGGGCCCCTGGAGACGAGGTAGTATTTTTCTCCCTGGGAGTTTGCATTGCCTCGTATCAAGATGACAGCTGAGCGATACTCAGCGTAGCCTGTTAAAGCGAGTTGAAGGGGTCGTCGAGGGCGTCTCTGCAGGACGCCGGCACTCTTCGGCACCGGCTGCCTGCGTGTCACTCGTCGGTGGTAGACTTTGTGTTTCTTGACCACTTGGCATTGTTGTGTTAGTGGCTTCATACATGTGATTACACTGACTGCCTCTGACAACCACAAAGTGAGAGAGAGAGAGAGAGAGAGAAAAGCAAGAGATGGGGAAAAATGAGTCAAAGGGGAGAACAGGAGAGAGGGAGATATATATATAGATAGATAGACAGATAGATGTGGGGGGGGGGCAAATGTGTGAGATGACAGAAGAAAGCTGGAGAGAGGAAAACAGGAAAAAGGGGGAAGGGTTGTGGGGTGATCCGGAGGTGATATGAGACATGGTAGATGAAGATTTGGGGGAGCAAGACTTTGACAGAGGAATGAGATTGAAACATAATTCAGAATACGGCGGAGGAGCTGAGGTCCCAGGGAGCAGGGAGGGGAAAACACGGGAGGAATGAGCACAGGGACACGAAGGAAACAGAAAAACACAGAGAGGTACCGAGTGCGCGGAAGATGAAACGGAAAACAACCCAATTAAAGCGGTTCGAGAGGGCGGTTTGTTGTGTGATAGCATAATAGTAATACTTTCCGACATAGAAACAGAATTACAAGCAACTTTAAATAATCATATATAAACCATGTCTGGCCCTGTATCATAAACATCCAATAATCCAGCAGTGAAGTTTATGTTTAGAACTCTAAAAAGGGACAATATGGAGTCTGAAACCAGATTCGGATAATTACTGAGAATGCATAGCCAAGAGGAAGGGAAACAGAACAGGAACGGTGCATAGCGATATTGTACAAAGAAGGGGAAAAAACTGCAACATCTGTGGAGAGAGAGAGAGAGAGAGATGTGAGGTATATGGTGGTAGATCCAGAGGGGAGGTAGAAACAGAGGGAGAGAGCCAGAGGCAAAGGAGGGGTAGACAAAGAGAGAGCGGAACAGTGCATGCTACCCTCCAGTTAAAACAAGGGAGTGATGGAGAGAGAGAGGAGGGCTGATTTTTATTTATAGATGAGCAGATTGTTGCAGTTACTGTGTTTGTGGTCCTGCATTGCAATCACTTTTTGGATCATGCGCGAGGAAATTCCTTCACAACAGATTGCAAAAGGCAGATTTCGCCTATAGTGTGCTTTCAAACCGCTGTACTCAACGCCCTCTCATGAAGGCAGATGGTTTGATGTGTGCACGTGCACGGGTGTGTGTGTGTGTCACAGATTCCTGTGGGGGCTGAGGAGTGTCGGTAATGTACCCTGCAGATAGATCGGTTTGTTAGAGTTGGCACCAGAGAAAAGCACCAGGGCACCGACCGAGTAAAGGGGGGGAGGGGGGGGCTTGAGCAAATGAAGCTGCAGCTTGGACAGCACTCCTACGAGAAATACAAGGAGATTATTTGGAGCTATGTAGCAGCAGAACGATAAACGCACAGTACACACACATATTACATCTACACTCGCACACACAAGCGCGCATACGCCTACACACACAATCAGCCGCACATGTGCACACCTACTATTCTGAACTGTATCCTGAACTCACCCCAATTATTGAGAAAATAAGCACATGCTGGAATATTTCAGCCCTTTAAAACTTTAACAGCTTGCATATGTACATTACCAAAGCAGGAAAAAATCAAGCTTATTCCTGGTAGAAAGGCAAAGATCTGGACAATGCAGGGTTAAAAATGCTTTTGTGTGTGTGCCTGGAAGAGACACACTTACAAAAGCAATACGGCAAACTATTTACCTTGCTATTTGTGAAGGCCATTGCAGAATGTAGCGCAATCTTGTGAAATCTATATTGCACTGAAGATCAGCGCCAAATCATGCAGGACTCAACCTGATCTCGTATTAAGGCAAAGCGCTTCCTTAGACTTTACTGTTCCCAAGGGGAAATTCCTTACCACAGCACTGTACACATCAGACAACTGTACATACAACAAATGGCATACAGTAACAACATACAATGACAGACAACAGTACACACTCGGGTCTGTTCAGCGAAGCCTCTTGTTTAAGGCAGCTCTGGCTGCTCAAAGCGAGCCCTCCTGCACCTCGGTGCTCTGTACCTGCACCCGGAGGGCAGCAAGGTAAGGCGATGATTGAGTTGGAATTATAGACACTTAAGTGATCTCACGATAATACGATAATAACAGGCTTGCTTCTCAAAAGAAGTGGTTGTGTGAAAGAAATTTAAGAGATGGAGGGGAAGGTTGAATGAGTGTAAGTTGGGTTTTTTCCCCCCAATTTGACAGAGTTCAGCCAAATGAGCTGGCCAAGTTATCCCATCCAGCGCTCATACTGACAGTTGGAGAGGATTTGCTGTTGCGAAAATGTGTCCTCAAATAAATAGACTCTCTAGTGGCGCTCCCACAGGTCCAGGATCCTGGTGTGTGAGACCAGAGTTGAACAGAGAAGGACTCTGAGCTGAGGGAATGTTTGAATACCTGCACTATGAGTCATTTTGCAGATCCCAAACTGAGATCCATCTCCAAACGGTACAGTTTCCGAGAATGATTAAATCCGATTTCCAAATATGTCTCCACTTTGTCATGTAACAGCAAGGATTACAGTGCTCAACAAAACACTCACTAAAAAGACAAACGGTGTTCATCGTCAGTGTAACCGAAGAGCTTGCACCCTGAAAAGGGTCAATTTGAGGAACTGAGGAAAACATACTAACTTGAAAAATGATTTTCCCATTGGTGCTAATGTAGAATTGATATCTTTTTTTTCCCCCTTTTTTTTCCCCCTGAACTGTACCCGACCAATTACCCCACTCTTCCGAACTGTCCTGGTCAGTGCTCCAACCCCTCTGCCGATGCGGGGAGGGCTGCAGACTACCACATGCCTCCGCCGATACATGTGGAGTCGCCAGCTGCTTCTTTTCATCTGACAGGAGTTTTCGCCAGGGGGACGTAACGCATGGGAGGATCATGCTATTCCCCCTGAACAGGCGCCCCGACCGCCCAGAGGAGGCGCTAGTGCAGTGACCAAGGCACATACCCACATCCGGCTTCTCACCCACAGCCACGGCCAATTGTGTCTGTAGGGACGCCCGACCCAGCCGGATATAACACGGGGATTCGAACGATCCCTGTGTTGGTAGGCAATGGAATAGACTGCCACACTACCTGGACGCCCGAATTGATATCTATTTTAAGTAGTGCCAATGGTTTTCTTTGGTACCAGGACAAATTAGCATTTACTGTAGGTGGCATATTAAGTCAGCCAGCTTTTATTAAAAAGAAAAAAGTTTGATTGAGTGCCTCTTTGAGACCACTCCCGGTGTGGGAAGATGACGGCGCGAATTCACCTTCGCAGTGGCCTCACCCAGTACCGGTGTGGGAAGGTGGTGGTGCGAATTCACATTTGTGGTGGCCTCACCCAGTACCGTCTGCATCTAAGTTTTTGTCGTTGTTGGCTGGGAGAGCTGGCCCTGGATCGGCTGCGGGAGCTTGGTCTGCTGTGCTGTGGGCCCAGGGACCGCGGCCTTGCCCAGAGCTGCACCCAAAGAGGTAACACCGAGGGCAGTCTGACAGGACGCGGAAGCATGGCAGGCTAAGCTAACTGCTAGCCCATGCAGACCGGCAGTTCCGATAACACCGAGGGCGGTCTGGCAGCAGCCTCGCCTGGCATTGACTGTGGTGTTTTTGATGTCGTCGTGTGGAGTGCGGGGAGGTGTGTCAGGGGTGTCTGGCAGGGAGAGCTGGCGTTGGATCGGCTGGGAGGGCTTGGTCTGCTTCATCCGGTTGCCACAGGGACCACGGCCCCTGCCTGGAGCTGCGCCCGAGAAGGAAACACGGAGTACGGTCTGACGGGACGTGTAACCGGAGCAGGCTAGGCTAACTGCTAGCCTATGCAGACCGGCGGTTCCGACAGTCATCCTGGCTGGTGTTTGTTCCCTTGGACAGTGACTTTTTTTGTTGTTGTTTAGTTTGGATATATGTGTTAGTTTGAGTATGTGTGTTCTTGTAGTTCTTGAATGTGTTTTTGTACGTGTGTTGCACTGCTGTGGGCTGGAGGAAACAGCATTTCATTTCATTTCTTGTACGCAAGTACTTTAGGTGAATTGACAAAGTGTTCCTGATCTTTCTGAAAAACTCTTTCCACTGATTCCTTTCAAGTAGAACCCTCTGGAATAATACTGCAGTTTCTATCCGTATTTTTACCCCAAATTTTACCCCATTATTTGTTGCAAATGGGGGCAGGGCCAAAACTTTGGAGACAACCAAGGTTACAGAGGCATTGAGTGGTCTAACGAGACAAACTCAGAGACTTAGACTGAGACACAAATCACAGCGGACTTCCTTTTACTAGCAAGTTGGTGGATGATGAAGTCGAATGAGACTGGAAGCAACAGGAACTCACCCCTTGTCAAGCCTTGCCTTTTCGTCTGTGCGCCATGGTTATGGTTGCTAAGTTAGGCAAACAATAGCCCCAGAGAATCTGTTTCCGTCAATAACACCTGTTGATTTAATTGATTTATATTCCTATTTTACTCATGCATGTATTTTAAAAAATACCTGAGTCAGAAAATGGGTGAAGATATATAGATAATTTTTTCTGACATCTAACTGTCATGGCTGCCACCTGGGGTGCTAACGTTAACTGTCTCCCCACCGCAGACTTGCCTCTCCAATCTATCTGTGACCACTTTTGGAGCCAGGGGTCTCAAATATCTTCTAAATGTTGGCAACGGGGCCTTGAGTATGCCATGGGGTTTTGTATACATGATAAAACACTCACAGCCACATCTATACATGCAAAATGTACAGACAGCTTGAAAGACATTACCTATATACAGGTGCATCTCAAAAAATTAGAATATTGTGGAAAAGTTAATTATTTTCCATAATTTAATTCAAAAAGTGAAACTTTCATATATTCTAGATTCATTACACATAAAGTGAAATATGTCAAGCCTTTTTTGTTTTAATTTTGATGATTATGGCTTACAGCTCATGAAAATCAAAAATCCAGTATCTCAAAATATTAGAATATTACATAAGACCAATCAAAAAAAGGATTTATTATACAGAAATGTCAACCTTCTGAAAAGTATGTTCATTTATGCACTCAATACTTGGTCGGGGCTCCTTTTGCACGAATTACTGCATCAATGCGGCGTGGCATGGAGGCAATCAGCCTGTGGCATTGGTGAGGTGTTATGGAAGCCCAGGTTGCTTTGATAGCGGCCTTCAGCTTGTCTGCATTGTTGGGTCTGGTGTCTCTCATCTTCCTCTTGACAATACCCAATAAGCAGGGGTGCACATAATTTTTTTGGTCTGGTTCTCAAAGGAGCACCTGAGGTTCTTGCTTGGTGCTCACCTTTTTTTAAATACATTTTTCCATGACCCACCCACCTCACCAAATGAACAAAATATGAGGGATACGTGGATAACATTACATGTACTTTAATTTCAATTGAAAATGAATAAGAGCAGTCGGTTACAACAAAATGTCTGTTCTTTAAAGTGCCATACGTGTGACTTTCAAATGAAATGACTGCTCTTCAAGCAGTGAAAACTAAATATACAAATGACTGCTTTTTCAAACACTGAAAACCAAATCAAACTCACAACAGATACTGCTATTTAAAGCACTGAAAGTTCTGTTATCCTACAGGACATCGTCGTCTTCATCATCACTCCCCTCCAGACTGTCTTCCTCTATTTCAAAAACACCAGATGTACTAGGCCTGCTCCTTTCTCGCTGGTTCAGCCTACGATTAGCTGTTTGCATCCACAAGTCTACTGCTGGCTTTGGGTCAAAGGTTTCTGTTGTGAACTTAGATAAGTGGATGTGCATTAGAGATGAGAGGCGATAGTCTGACAGGCAGGATCTGTACTTATTTTTTATTATATTCAGGTGTGAAAATCCCCTCTCACACGCAGCACTGCTCAAGGGCAGTGTAAGAGACAGCAGAAGGACTTTCTGAATGTTGGAGTAACTGCCTGGGTTGCTGGTGTTCACTACATTGACTAGATCATGCACAGAGGAGGCTGCCAAACGTTTCCCAGCTTGCTTTAAATGCATCCACTCTCTTAAAGTTGAATCTTTGTCAACAGGCATGCTGGCCTCATATTTCTCAAGGATGTTACTACGTGTTGTGTTGCCAAAACTGTGGAGGTCTTTCATTTCATTAGGCCAAGTTGTGGGATCAAAAATCAAAAAGTGATCGCATGAGTTGAGGGATTCATATCTGCTTTCAAATTCATGAATTAAAGCTCTCAACACATCAATCTTATCCCTGTCAGCTTCAGCATGTGCCACAGTCTCCTCCCTGTACTTGCCCTCACTGCCCATCAGTAGCGTCAACTGTCCAATAGCAACCATGAGCTCATCTTTGCATTCACCAATAGTCAGATTGTCTTTCTGGAACCTGAGGGAGGTGAACTGTAAAATGTTCCCAACATCAAGCATGTTGGCTAGGAAACAACGAAAACGCTCTGTGCTGATATGTTTTAGGCTACTGTCATCACTTGTTGCCACTTGGATCTGAATGGCTGGTAACATTCTCCATATTTTAAACAGTCTCTTGTCTCCATGCAGACCATCTGATGTTGTGGAACTTACCTAGTTTGACAAAATCAATGTCTTTCTCCTCACATATCTTTTGTAGTTGTGCAATTCGTTTTGCACCCCCTTTCTTTAAGTAAAACGTAGCAAAGTGATGATAGATTTATTAAATGACTCACAGTATGGGACCGCACGATCAGCTGACTTAGCGCAGTTCTCCAACGTGTGGGCGGTGCACAGGTTATGCACAAGGGAATCCCCGATATCCACCATCTGACGTAATTTGGGAACGACTCCGTTGTAAACTCCAACGTTGACAGCTGCTCCATCACTGCATACCGACACCAACTTTGCCTTCCACTCAGCTAAACCACAATCATTGAACAGTTGCACAAGTCCATCCACTATGTCCTGTGCTGTTCGGTTGGCCCCCAGATTAATTAATCCAAGGAAGTCTGAGCTGTATTCGCCATTGCGGGACACAGAAACAATGTACACAATTTCCTTCTCCGTTTTTGTTATATCTTCGGATCCATCGAAAAGCACACCCCAAAATTCAGCTGCTTTCAGTTTTTCACTTAACTCTGAACTTATTGTCTGAGCGATGCTCTCCGTGATGTGGGATCCCCCTTCTCGCGAATGATAAGCAGTCCCGACGTTAACTCCTAACCTCTTGAGAAGCGGAATATCCTCCTCGTATGAACGCATAGGACGTGCATGTTTCGCTTTGTGAAAGGCCAACCAGAGCATGTTTGTCAGTGCCTGATGTTGTTCTTCCGTCAGTCTGTCTTGCCACGTGTCGAGCGGGCCGCTGGGTCTCTCGTCCTGGCTGCGCCTGTTAGCAATAGCTTCCGCTACTTTCTGGTGTTCTCTGCTGTTTGCATGCTTATCAAAAGCTGGATGGCTGAAGTTTTTCGTCCCCATATAAAAGTGGCAGTTTCTATCCGCTAATGGGGGATTTTCCAGACATAGTTTACACCACATCTCAGTGCGGGCGTCATCTGTTTGAAGCCAGCCGATGTCCTGCAGCCATTTCTCTGAAAACGTACGCTTTGACTTTGGTTCTGGTTCAGTATGGCGTTTCTTTGGTGGAGGTGGAGGAACACCAAAGAAATTACTCAATGTCGCTTGCTTCTTTGACATTTTGGAGAAATTAGTGGCTCATACTCTGCACTGCAAAATGTTTGGTACGCAAATGCGCGGTAAAACACTTGAATCTGGTGCTCATTGAATATTTTAAGTGCGCATGCGCACCTGCGCACCACTTATGTGCACCTCTGCCAATAAGCCACAGAAGGTCATTGCTGAAAGGGCTGACTGTTCGCAGAGGGCTGTATCAAAGCATATTCATGGAAAGTTGACTGGATGGGAAGAGTGTGGTAGGAAAAGGTGCACAAGCAACAGGGATGACCGCAGTCTTGAGAGGATTGTCAAGCAAGGCCGATTCAAGAACTTGCGGGGGCTTCACAAGGAGTGGACTGAGGCTGGAGTCAGTGCATCAAGAGCCACCATGCACAGACGTGCCCAGGAACTGGGCTACAAGTGTCGCATTCCTAGTGTCAAGCCACTCCTGAACCAGAGACAACGTCAGAAGTGTCTTACCTGGGCTAAGGAGAAAAAGAACTGGACCGTTGGTCAGTGGTCCAAAGTCCTCTTTTCAGATGAAAGTAAATGTTGCATTTCATTTGGAAATCAAGGCTCCAGAGTCTGGAGGAAGAGTGGCAAAGCACAGAATCCAAGTTGCGTGAAGTCCAGCGTGAAGTTTCTACAGTCAGTTATGATTTGGGGTGCCATGTCATTTGCTGGTGTTGGTCCACTGTGTTTTGTCAAGCCCAGAGTCAACGCAGCCGTCTACCAGGAGATTTTAGAGCACTTCATGTTTCCGTCTGCTGACAAGCTTTATGGAGATGCTGATTTCATTCTCCAGCAGGACTTGGCACCTGCTCACAGTGCCAAAACTACCCTGGTATTACTGTGCTTGATTGGCCAGCCAACTCGCCTGACCTGAACCCCACAAGAGAATCTATGGGGTATTGTCAAGAGGAAGATGAGAGACACCAGACCCAACAATGCAGACAAGCTGAAGGCTGCTATCAAAGAACCTGAGCTTCCATAACACCTCAGCAGTGCCACAGGCTGATTGCCTCCATGCCACACCGCATTGATGCAGTAATTCGTGCAAAAGGAGCCCCAACCAAGTATGAGTGCATAAATGAACAAGCTTTTCAGAAGGTCGACACTTCTGTATTGTAAATCCTTTTTTTTCTGATTGGTCTTATGTAATATTCTAATATTTTGAGATACTAGATTTTTGATTTTCATGAGCTGTAAGCCATAATCATCAAGATTAAAACAAAAAAGGCATGACATATTTCACTTTATGTGTAATGAATCTACAAACCCCAATTCCAATGAAGTTGGGACGTTGTGTAAAACGTGAATAAAAACAGAATACAATGATTTGCAAATCCTTTTCGGCCTATATTCAATTGAATACACTACAAAGACAAGATACTTGATGTTCAAACTGATAACTTTATTGTTTTCTGCAAATATTCACTCATTTTGAATTTGATGCCTGCAACAAGTTCCAAAGAAGCTGGGACAGGGGCAACAAAAGACTGGGAAAGTTGAGGAATGCTTAAAAAACACCTGTGTGGAACATTCCACAGGTGAACAGGTTAACTGGAAACAAGTGAGTGTCATGATTGGGTATAAAAGGAGCATCCCCGAAAGGCTCAGTCGTTCACAAGCAAGGATGGGGCGAGGTTCACCACTTTGTGAACAACTGTGTGAGCAAATAGTCCAGCAGTTTAAGAACAACGTTTCTCAACGTACAATTTCAAGGAATTTAGGGATTTCGTCATCTACAGTCCATAATATCATCAAAAGATTCAGAGAATCTGGAGAAATCTCTGCACGTAAGCGGCAAGGCCGAAAACCAACATTGAATGCCCGTGACCTTCTATCCCTCAGGCGGCACTGCATTAAAAACCGACATCCTTCTGTAAAGGATATTACCACGCGGGCTCAGGAACACTTGGGAAAACCATTGTCAGTTAACACAGTTCATCGCTACATCTACAAGGGCAAGTTAAAACTCTACCATGCAAAGCGAAAGCCATATATCAACAACACCCAGAAACGCCGCTGGCTTCTCTGGGCCCGAGCTCATCTGAGATGGACTGACGCAAAGTGGAAAAGTGTGCTGTGGTTTGACGAGTCCACATTTCAAATTGTTCTTGGAAATCATGGACGTCGTGTCCTCCGGGCTGAAGAGGAAAAGGACCATCCAGATTGTTATCAGTGCAAAGTTCAAAAGCCAGCATGTGTGATGGTATGGGGGTGTGTTAGTGCCCATGGCATCATGGGTAACTTGCACATCTGTGAAGGCACCATTAATGCTGAAAGGTACATACAGGTTTTGGAGCAACATATGCTGCCATTCAAGCGGCGTCTTTTTCAGGGACATCCCTGCTTATTTCAGCAAGACAATGCCAAGCCACATTCTGCACGTGTTACACCAGCGTGGCTTCGTAGTAAAAGAGTGCAGGTACTAGACTGGCCTGCCTGCAGTCCAGACCTGTCTCCCATTGAAAATGTGTGGCGCATTATGAAGCGCAAAATACGACAACGGAGACCCCGGACTATTGAGCAACTGAAGTCGTACATCAAGCAATAATGGGAAAGAATTCCACCTACAAAGCTTCAACAATTAGTGTCCTCAGTTCCCAAATGCTTATTGAGTGTTGTTAAAAGGAAAGGTGATGCAACACAGTGGTGAACATGCCCCTGTCCTAGCTTTTTTGGAACGTGTTGCAGGCATCAAATTCAAAATGAGTGAATATTCTAATTTTTTGAGATGCACCTCTCTCTCTCTCTCTCTCTCTCTCTCTCTCTCTCTCTCTCTCTCTCTCTCTCTCTCTCTCTCTATATATATATGTGTCAGACTGAAAGACATTAACGGTGGTGCACAAGCCCTCTGGTTGGTAGGTCAGCGGACCAATCAAAAGGCAAACATAGGGTCAATTGAGGAGGAAAAGCCAAAGGAGTGGTGATTAAAGAAACTAATTTATTATTCTCATTTGATTGGATTTTCCCCCAAAGTTCATGAAGTAATATTTCCTCATCTCATCTCATCATCAGCCGCTCCTCCGGGGTCGGTTCGTGGTGGCAGCAAGCTAAGTAGGGCACTCCAGACGCCCCTCTCCCAGCAACATACTCCAGCTCCTCCTGGGCGATCCCAAAGCATTCCCAGGCCAGATTGGACATGTAGTCCCTTCAGCGAGTTCTGGGTCTACCCCGGGGTCTCCTCCCAGTTGGACGTGCCTGGAAGACCTCCAAAGGAAGGTGCCCAGCGGGCATCCTAATCAGATGCCCGAACCACCTCAACTGGCTCCTTTCAACGCAAAAGAGCAGCGGCTGTACTCTGAGCTCTATCCAGATGTCCGAGCTCCTCACCCTATCTCTAAGGCTGAGCCCAGACACCCTATGGAGGAAACTCATTTCAGCCGCTTGTATCTGCGATCTCACCCTTTCAGTCACTACCCAAAACTCATGACCATAGGTGAGGGTTGGAACGAAGATTGACTGGTAATTTGAGAGCTTTGCCTTCCGGCTCAGTTCCCTCTTCACCACAGCGGTCTGGTACAATGTCTACAATGTCCACATTACTGCTGATGCTGCACCATTCCGCCTGTCAATCTCCCGCTCCATCCTACCCTCACTCATGAACAAGACCCCGAGATACTTGAACTCCTTCACTTGAGGCAACGACTCATCCTCAACCCGGAGGGAGCAAGCCACCATTTTCTGGTAGAGAACCATGGCCTCAGACTAAAGCAGTATTTAGTTGAACTCAGTTCATTGTTCAAGTGATGTCAAACCCAACAGAGGTAAAATTACATGCAGAATATTTTCCTTAAATAAATGGGCCTAAATAAAAGTCAGACATGGAGACACAAAGTTTTCTGCAGGACACTAACATTATGCAGTACTCATAAATATGCATAAATGCTTACTGATGTCTAAACTGCAAAATTCACAGCCACATGTCTCATCCATCTTATTACAAATAAAACCGAAGAGTGTCAGAGCAGTAATGTCTGTCTGTCCTTCAACCAGCCTGGTCAAATAACCCACCTACCCACGTATTGGCAGTGCCATGAAATGACCTTACATCACTATGTTTTCACTGTCTTACCTACTAGATAGATCATAACTCTTAATATAACCACAGTTTTCAAATAGATCCTAAAAATGAGTCAGGGGGATGACTACTATGAAAATTTGCTTTAAAATAGCAAGAAAAATATCCATGTTTGCCAGTTTAGAGCCCTGTATGGCACTTTTCTTTCATTTTTGTTTCAGGGGTGTAGGGGGTTTAGGAGTTGCTATTGGAGTGGTATTTGTCTGTGGTATGTTCTCTGACCAACAGAGCCACAGGCCGGACTCGAGATAAATCTGGTTGACCAACGGTGGAAACATGAGCCTGTTGTGACAAGTCAGAATATGATTTTAGGGACGTCCGGGTGGTGTGGTGGTCTATTTCTTTGCCTACCAACACGTTGATCGCCAGTTCAAATCCCCGTGTTACCTCCGTCTTGGTCGGCCGTCCTTACAGATACAATTGGCCGTGTCTGCAGTGGGGAGCCAGATGTGGGTATGTGTCCTGGTTGATGCAGTAGCGCCTCCTCTGGTCAGTCGGGGCGCCTGTTCAGGGGGGGAGGGGGAACTGATCGGCAGAGGGGGTGGAGCAGCGACCGGGACGGCACGGAAGAGTGGGGTGATTGGCCAAGTGCAATTGGGGAGGAAAAAGAGGAAAAATCCCCCCCCCCCAAAAAAAAGATTTTAGCATTTTGCAGATATTGTTTTGATAGTTTGCAAGTTTACACTCGTGTTATTGGGTCACTTCCTTACTCCGTTTATTCTCCCTCTAGCCAACACCTGGTCCAACTGCATCCTCCATGCTTTCTATTAGAGCTGCACAATATTAGGAAAACATGCGATATGCGATAACGTTATTGAACATTGCGATGACGATATGACTCGCGATAAATAAACAAATATTGAAGTATACAGTTTTAATGTCTTCCTGCTTTAGGTTTGCAGCTAACACAGACCCCAGGCAACAAACAGCCTATGCACACTGAATAAAAAATGAAATGCATTATTTCCATTCCAGCAACATGGTTTTATTGGGGGGGGGGCACCTGGCTACAGCCGCTATGTTGACAATGAACAAATACCACCAACTTGGTTGCATGGCAACACAGTTTCTTCATCACTTTAACAGAGGATGTAGGCCTATTTAAACATAGGAGCTACTGGGAGTTTATGTTATAAATGATTACGCAACAGTCTCAGTTTAAAACTGATGTCTTACCAGTTTTGCAGAGTGAGTAACTAATGTTAGAATTTTTTTTTTTTACATTATATTTTGTTGTTGCTGAGGCGGAATCAGCCAAGTGACACTACCGCCTTTATTCCAGAAGGGGGCACTAAAGTCAACGCAACGCGTAGTACTCGGCTCAGCGCAGGTTTCGCCGTCTTCCGGCGTGTGTCGTACATTTGTGGAACGGCGACCCGGGGGTGGAAATAATGCCTTGATGGAATCTGGTCTCTTCGGTCCAGTTTGTTTACCAGACTCACAGAGCCCTCTCTGCGCACTGTATTCACAGGCGTCGTGTCCTTAGCCAAATAACGTGCGGTGCGATGGCCTCCGTTATTTCTTTGTGGCGCTTGGATGTTTTTTCACTTGCAAAACTGCAATGAATTGTTGGACTGTTTTGCTGTTACTTGACGTTAGTTTTTTTTTTTTTTTTTTGCTTTGGCTGACGCAATTTTTTTTTTTTAGCTCTTCGTGTAGTTCTTTGTGGTTGTGTAATAAGTTGCTATGGTGATTAGTCGTGAACCGGTTATTTTCTTGCCCGGTGCGGGATTCGATAGGGGGTGTACGGCACCACAAGGCGACGTCACTAACCGCTCGGCAGACCCGTTACCTAGGGACTAACGGGTCTTATTAGTAGTTTACAGTCGTGTTTCCTCTGGTAGTTGCCACATGTTCGGCAGGACTTGCATAGAACCTGTGTTTGTAACACGTCGTCTCGCTTGTATCCACAGTATGGCCGCATAACAGACGTGCTGCTCTTTTTAGCCACTAGTTCTCCTTCATCGCCCACATTTCCCTCAGCGCTCATCCCTCCCTTCAGCCATCACGACGCTCACGCTCTACCTAACGCCATACGCTTAACCGCGTTATTATTTTTCCCACCTGGATTCCGGGAAGACCCGCCCCTACTCTATCCCTGATTGGCTAACCCTCTCCCTAACCCCACCCTAACCCTAACCTTAACCAACCTAATCAACGGAGGCAACGAGTACTAGCCAATCAGAGGCAGAGTTTCCGGAATGCGGGTGGGGGAAAAAACAAGGCGCTTAACCTCAGTTATTCGCATTTACATCCGGGCATCTAGGGCAGTAGGGCTCCATCTGATTGGCCAAATATATTGATACGCAGAGTGTGAATGCATGGCACGCCCATATACCATTTATCGCAGTTGAAGCAGTCTTTTGCGATACATATATCGCGCATGTTGATATCGCGATGAAGGTACATTTTCGATATATTGTGCAGCCCTACTTTCTATCATATTCAGACTCAGCAGCGTTCATGTTCTATCCCTCCTTTCCCCCTAGGTAGTCTGTGTTTAGTTTCGTATCTTTGCATGGCCTTCTGTCCTCCGGAGTCCGGGTCCAGATGTGTGCTGTGTTAGTCACAACCACTGGGACCTGACCCTCTGCTGTCCTGTTTTTCACTTTAGGCTGTTTTTCATTTATAATTTTATCTGGAGCCTCTGAAACAGTTTCATACCTAAAGAAAACACAATTTTGGCCCTCTCGCATGCGACCGGAAAATTTTTCCTGAATAAGAGATTTAGTAAAAATGTTTTGAATGGGAAGGCGGAGGGGCTGACTGTTTGACACAGGATATGGATTGCGTAACACTGAGCAAAGGGAAGGAACAAAATTGGAAAAGTACTGAAAGTGGAAAGCGAGGAGGATGCATACATGCATGATTGCATGTATTCATGCATGCAAGGAGGAGGCAAAAAAATATGAATTCAGAGATTGAATAGAGGAGATGAATAAGGCAGAAAGAAAGAAGATTGGTAAACTCACTGACAGACCTCATTATTTCCATTCTTTCGGTCTCTACCTTTTTCCTTTTCGTCTTTCACGGGCCTTTCTCATACTATCTACCCCTCGCTTGGCATTCAGAATATTTATTTCTCTTGGCTCTGCATCAACATGGTCGACTTCCAAATCTCCTTTGTCAATAGACAACTTTAAAACAACAACAGAAGAAAAAATAATGTACTCCTAATACACACTCACGCACACACACACACTCCTGTTCCCCGCTTTTTGTGATCCCTTTTTTTTTGTTCCCTTTCTTTTTCATTCTCTGAGGGTATTTGCGTTTGGAAATAGGGGATTTGATGTCTTTTGTTAGAGAACCAAACCACAGTTCAACAGATTCGGGGTTGGTGAACAGCCTAATACGACCACATCACTGAGTGTGTCTGCAGCCCCAAGGATCAAACGTCTGCATGAATGACAACATGTGCACTCTTTCGCCTCCATCTGTATTTTTAATGAGTCTTTCTCCCCCCCCCCCTCCCCCATCTCTCTCTCGCTCCATGAATTAGCCCTTTCTTATCTAAATGTTGAGCACGGGGGTGAGTGGGGATGTTATCTCCACAGTTATGTCTGTCTTAATGTTTACTGTCTGGCTGATTCCCGTTCTTTCCAGTCCTCCTTATTTCAGTTTGTTTACTGTTGGCAGGGGCCCGGTTTCTCACAGCTATTCACAGTGTTCTGACCCAGTGTGATCTTGATGCCGGATTATGTAACGCCGTCAAACACGTAGTACACTAAACGAGTGGCTGGTTTTGTTAGAAAACCTTCAGTGTGTCTTGGAGGTTAGTGTTAATTCATTTAAAAGCGTCTGAAGTTCTGTGGAATATTGAAGGGTGCTGAGCTTTATGCTTAATCAGAAGTGCTACGGAGGCCTTTTAAGAGTTGTATGATCCATGAGAAGTGTGCCACCTTAAGAGTCGGTTGCGGATACTTTCGCATTTTAAATGAAAGTTAAATCAGGGGCGTTTGAGTTTCTGCATCGTAATGAGATATTGTTGTCATATGCCAAATACGAGATGCCATGCTACGGTGAGCTGCATGGCTGAAACACCAAGTCTACCTCCATGTGGCCTGTGCAGTGAAATATCCCGACACATTCGTTTTGCAATGAGGGCGTCAGGGTGCGAGGCTTTGTTGTCGGCATGCTAGCAGTAAGTCGTAAAATGAAAATGCAGGCGGTCTATTCCGTTGCCTACCAGTACGGGGATCGCCGGTTCAAATCCCCGTGTTACCTCCGGCTTAGTCGGGCATCCTTTCAGACACAATTGGCCGTGTCTGCAGGTGGGAAGCCGGATGTGGGTACGTGTCCTGGTCGCTCGGGGGGGGGGGGGGTAGCATGATCCTCTCACGCACTCCGTCCCCCCTGGCGAAACTCCTCACCGTCAGGCGAAAAGAAGCGGCTGGCGACTCCACATGTATCGCAGGAGGCATGCGGTAGTCCGCAGCCCTCCCCGGATCAGCAGAGGGGGTGGAGCAGTGACCGAGACGGCTCGGAGAGCGGTGGGGTGATTGGCCAGGTACAGCTGGGGAGAAAAAGGGGGGGGGGTCAAAGAAAAGGCACTGCCATTCAGAGTGACCTTGACACTGAAGTAAAAGAAACTACTTATGGAGGTTGCTCAGGACAGTGTACAGCTGACCTTAGAGATGCCTGAAAGCCCAGCCCCACCTATACGTGCAACGACCACGACCAAGCCAGGAGGTACTTTCTCCAGCGTACCACTAGAAATACAACAAAAAGTGTACTTCCTCTGACTCAATAAATAGAAAAGCCTCTGGGCCACATGTTTTTTCCACGCTGTAATAAAATATGCGGTTCAAACCGTGATGCCGAGCGGGCAAACAGCGTTGAATATTGTCGTATACCTGTCATGCCCACCCTGCCCTGGCAGTCCTCCTGTCTCCTTCTCTGCATACCTCCCGCCTGTTTTCTTCAGTCCTCCCAGCCAGCTCATCCCTGTGTGTGTGTGTGTGTGTGCGTGTGTGTGTGTGTGTGTGTGTGTGTGTGCGTCAGGGAGAGGGTGAGCTAATCGTTTGGTCCAGTTGAATGGATGGAAAGGGGCTGATAGAAGAAGGGAGGAGAGAAGTAGAGGGCTCGGGGGGAAAGGGGGGAGTTGGGGGTGGGGGGAGTAGAGGTGAGTATAAAAGACCTGCTGTAAGGAATTAAGAGATATTCCCCCGCAGAAAGCACACAGATATTTACAAGACCGCCTCACGCCGTAGTCATCGTCTTCAGGGTGAGTAGAATGAACAGATTGTGGTGTATTATTTGTAGATGAAGGTGTTGTTTATAATTGATGGTAGCTTTTTGTTTATAATTGACGGTAGGTTTTTATTTATATTGACGGTAGGTTTTTCTGACAGGCGGTCTTCATCAGAGGAGAAATGTGTTACATCATCCGCCAACATCTTCATCACTGATAAAGAAGAAACACCACGTGGTTTTATAGTAGAATCGTTGCATGGTCACATGAACAGTCCTTGAGTCCTGATCACCACCGTGGGGTTTCTGTTCGAGCCCATGTTAGAATGAGTGAGAATGTAGCTTGGGATAGTTGTGTTGTGTTAGTGGCGTCCTGCCGGGGGGCTTTTTCCAGTGACGTGGGCACATTCTGCTTCAGGGAGGAGGGCTATAAACCGAATGGTACCCCTGTTAAGAGAATTCATAAACATCTACAGACAGCGGTGTCAGCATCTAACTAACACACACACACACACACACACACACACACACACACACACACACACACACACACACACACACACACACACACACACCTATCTCTGGTTGTAAAGTGAGTGTGTCAGGTTTGAATTCCGGGCCCTCGGCCTGCTGTCTCTGCCTGCTGAGTCTGTTTCACTCTGCAGCCAAGCCTGAGGCAGTGATGATGCAGCCTGTGTGTGTGTGTGTGTGTGTGTGTGTGTGTGTGTGTGTGTGTGTGTGTGTGTGTGTGTGATTAAAGCTGCTATGTATGTGTGTGTGTGTACGTGTGATGAAAGTTGCTGTGTGTGTATGTGTGTGTCTGTCTGTATATATGTGTGTACGTGTGATGAAAGCTGCTGTGTGTATATGTGTGTGTCTGTGTGCGTGTGTATATGTGTGCGTGTGTATGTGTGTGTGTGTGATGAAAGCTGTTATGTGTGTGTGTGTGTGTGTGTGTGTGTGTGTGTGTGTGTGTGTGTGTGTGTGTGATGAAAGCTGCTATGTGTGTGTGCATATGTGTGTGTGTGTGATGGAAGCTGCTGTGTGTCTGTGTGCGTGTGTATATGTGTGTGTGTGATGAAAGCTGCTATGTGTGTGAGTGTGTTTGTGTGCATGTGTGTGTGTGTGTTTGTGTATATGTGTGTGTATGTGATGAAAGCTGCCGTGTGTGAGTGTGCGTGTGTGTGTGTGTGTGTGTGTGTGTGTGTGTGTGTGTGTGTGTGTGATGAAAGCTGCTATTGACTGTGGATTGGAAGGCTTTTGAAATAGAATCTCATCCAGGTCACAAACAGGGGACAGGGGTGAAAGCTCTTTTTGCTGCACTGGTGCACACACTTCTGTGTGTGTGTGCTGAGATGTACTTCAGGGGGCGCCGTTTGTACAGGTGTCGCACACTTGAGGACAACTCTGCGTATCTATATGAGAGCTCACATGCATTTTGTGTGTGTGTGCATGTATATTTGTGCACGCTGAGCAATGCAGAACACGTACCACGTGATGAGAGTTACCATCCATCCCAAACATCACATTTACGTTTAGTCGGACCCTCGTAAACCGGCACTGGGACAGCAGCTCCTCCTCAAAGCCCACCCTACGCCCCTGTATGGGGTGTGTATAGTACCCTGTGTAAATTTAAGACATGAAAAGGGCAAAAATTGTTTACCTAACTGAGTCATTTCCACGTCTGTGTCACATGTAAGAGCTCCAGTCCAGCCTTATAGACACTCCCCTGGCTCGGGTTGTGGTTGCCGTCGGCTCTCGAAATATCTTGGCCGCCACACGGTGTATATGGACGTATAGTGCTGCGATGACATTGACATAGGTCTGGTAAACAACTTCTGAAAGTGGTTTACATGATTTTATACATGCATGAAACCACGAAACCACACACACACACATATTCCTGTCTGCCCTCGGATTCCTGAAATGGCACAACTCTCTCTCGCTCTCGCTCTCTTAACTATCTGTCTATCTCGCTCGCTCTCACTCTCTCTCCCGTCCCGCTTTCAACACTCTGGCTGGCTTGACTGAGTGTTTGTCTTTCTCAAATCCTCCTCTTGTTTTCTCTCTCTCTCCTTCCCTCAGCCTCCTCCGTATGTTTAGTGCACACTCACCCTTTCACCCCCCCCCCCAGCCGTACTGTCACGCTGGTCCTCCCATAACTCGCTGAAACATCCGTCTCCTTGTTCCCAGCCAGCCCGACCGACCGACGGACGAGATCCGAGATGAGGCGTCTTCTGCCATGTGTGGTGCTCTGCGCCTTTATTTCCCTGTGCCTCTGCTATGGTACGGTCCCACCGCCCGTCTCTTTCCCGTTGTTAGTGATCACTTTCCATTCATCACCCACAACATGTCCATTATACACTGTTACTCACGTTTAACCCGGTTTCATGTTTCCCCATAGAGTCTCATGAAAGCACAGAATCCATCGAAGGTGATTAAAATGCCCGCTCTCACTCATGGAAAAACATGCATGCAGTTACAAAATGAAAGAACGAAAAATTAAATAAGACCTACTAATATAGTCACAGTATATTAATATAGTAATATAATAATTATTTTTGTGAGTTGTTGGCTCACATCGTTGTATCTGGCTGCAGTACTGGTGCGCTGTGGGCATGCCTGACCTGATTAGCTCTTTGCTTTCAGACTTGTTTGTGAGTCCAAATCAAGCCAACTCCTTCATTCCACCTCAGAGAGGCAACGCCAACAATAATCCCCCTCGTGGTGACACCTACAACAGCTACATCTTCAGAAGGTAAGACACACGTGTGCAGAAACACCACACTACACACACACACACACACACACACACACACACACACACACACACACACACACACGCACACACAGGGTGTGAAACACAAACATGTAGGCCTTAGACATTAAATGCAAATGCTTGAATGTGGGGCGTCGGGGTAGTGTGGCGGTCCATTCCGTTGCCTACCAACACAGGGATCACTGGTTCGAATCCCCGTGTTGCCTCCGGCTCGGTCGGGCGTCCCTACAGACACAATTGGCCATGTCTGCGGGTGGGAAGCCGGATGTGGGTATGTGTCCTGGTCGCTGCACTAGCGTCTCTTCTGGTCGGTCGGGGCAGCTGTTCGGGGGCGGAGGGGGAACTGGGGGGAATAGCATGATCCTCACACGTGCTACATCCCCCTGGTGAAACTCCTCACTGTCAGGTGAAAAGAAGCGGCTGGCGACTCCACATGTATGGGAGGAGACATGTGGTAGTCTGCTGGAGCAGCGACCGGGGCGGCTCGAAAGAGTGGGGCAATTGGCCGGATACAATTGGGGAGAAAAGGGGGGGGGATTACCCCCCCAAAAAATGCTTAAATGTGTTAACTTCTAGAGAAGAAACAAGGAATACAACTAAGCAGACATATCGACCCCCGAGTTTTGTGTATCTGTTTCTCACGACGTTTCCACACTCTCTCTCTCTCTCTCTCTTACACTCTACCTCTCTCGCCCATCTTCCCATCTGCGTCTGCAAAATCTCCCATGTTTCTTTTTGTGACCGCCACCCACCTCTGGTCTCCATCTCCTTCCTGTAGGAAGGTGAAGTCTCCAGCGGAGATGCGTACAGAGATCTGTGAGGAGTACTCCCCCTGCCGCTTCTATGCTTTTCACTTCGGCTATCAGCAGGCCTACCGGAGATACTTTGGCACCCAGAATACGGCCCAGAATCCGGTTCAAACTCCTGTTCAGAATCCCGCTGGAACCCATCGATTCTAAACAAACGGGCCGGTGGCACAATAGTTTTTCTATCTGCATGCTGTGACTAAGCACTTGTTCCCTGCTCATACTATGACTTTTTCTATTGTGTATGCTGTTGCTCGATTGGGCTCGTCTGTACGATTGCACAGCACGACAATTCAAGAGAAAACATGATGGCACAGTGTACGGCCGCAGGTTTGAAACATCCTGACATGTACTGTATATAAACAAAGTAAAGATAGAGCACATTGTGTACTAAGTTCACATAAAATTTGTAATATTCTTTAAACCCATTTCATACACAAAGGAGTTCATGGCTCTTTTTTTTGTTTTTGTTTTTTGGTGCAATCTCAGGATTACTGTTATCCACTACTGTCATACCTCCCCAATGCATAAATGTTTTACATGCTCTGTGTGAATGAAGATGACTGTTTCCTCACTACTTGACCGTTTGTTATCTCATTCACTCTTCTATCCAACTTCACACTCTTTTCAGTGTCTCTGAAAGAGAAGAAAACAGGATTTTTGTTGAGTTTTTCATCTTCATCCCGTTTAAGACATTTGCTCACCGCTGAGGAGTGTTCATCAGTAGTTCTGGGTTCCAGTCCAGTCAGAGTTGTGTTTATAACTGAATGCCAGCTGGTTTCATGTGGGGCACACGCAGACGTCATCGTGATGACATTGGCGCTGCTCGTGTGGGTTCAGTGAACTGCCAGCGGTGGCATGGCACAGTTAAAGAAACACAATAAACTTGTTTCGTTGCACCTGCCAAAAAAAGGATCCATGTCAAGTAGTTCTGTAGACTAACAAGTTGAATAAATGTAATGTCCTTGTTTTGTTTATTTCCCCTGCAGGGTGTAATGTGGGCTCTTGTAAGTGACAGGGCAAATAGTTTAAAGGGATTTCAGAACAGACAGGGGTTTGAATAACGGGAAATGAGTGATTTTCTGACAGCATTGCTCCCCACCACAACTAAAGAGACCACCGGAGGGCGTCCGGGTAATGTAGCGGTCTATTCTGTTGCCTACCAACATGGGGATCGCCTGTTCGAATCCCCGTGTTACCTCCGGCTTGGTCGGGCGTCCCTTCAGACACAATTGGCCGTGTCTGCGGATGGGAAGCCGGATGTGGGTATGTGTCCTGGTCGCTGCACTAGCGCCTCCTCTGGTTGGTCAGGGCGCCTATTCGGGGAGGAGGGGGAACTGGGGGGAATAGTGTGATCCTCCCACGCACTACGTCCTCTTGGCGAAACTCCTCACTGTCAGGTGAAAAGAAGCAGCTGGCGACTCCACATGTATCGGAGGAGGCACGTGGTAGTCTGCAGCCCTCCCCGGATCGGCAGAAGGGGTGGAGCAGCGACCAGGACGGCTCGGAAGAGTGGGGTAATTGGCCAAGTACAATTGGGGAGAAAGGGGGGGGGGTCTTCCCCCTGTTCTCTTGAGCCTATTCCCACAAAACTGTTTAAATGTGTCTTCACCTGCCTATCAGCTGACCTTCTGCATCTCATTAACGCCTCCCTAAAGTCTGGTGTTTTCCCCGCTTCTCTCAAGCGTGCTGTTGTTACCCCATTAATGAAAAAGAGTAATCTCAACCCATCCATGACTAGCAATTATAGACCAATCTCCAACCTTCCTATCATGAGTAAAATCCTTGGAAAGGTTGTCTGCAAACGGCATAGTTACCTAACCGTCCACAACCTGTAGGAAGTGTACCAGTTAGGTTTTAGAGAGAATCATAGCACTGAAACACTCAAAGTAGTCAATGATTTTAAAATCAGCAGCGATTCACACTTTTTATTCTAGTACTGTTAGACCTGACTGCCACTTTCGACACTGTTGATCATGACGTTCTACTAAAAAGACCAGAAAACTGTATTGCTTTGTCTGAGCCTGTTTGTCAGTGGTTCTCATATTCAAGAGGAAGGACTTTCTACATATCTCTTGGCAGCTTCACATCTGAAGAAGTCAACGTGTTTTGTGGGGTTCCACAAGGGTCAGTTAGTCCACTGCTATTCAATCTTTACGCGCTCCCTCTTGGTATCATCATACAGAATCACAATGTACATCCGACCATTCCTATGCTTATGATACATAGCTGTATAGCCCACTTTCCTTAGAAAGCCCCAGTCCTGTAAATGAGCTTATCAGATGCATTGATGACATCAACCACTAGATATCGCAAAACTTTCTACAACTTAACAAAGAAAAAAATGAAATATTGATAGTAGGCTCAAAAATACAAAGTCAGGAGATTGTAGCCATGTTATCATTTTCTCTAAAGCACAGTGAGCATGTCAGAAACCTCTGTGTTGCTATTGATGCCAGTCTTAACTTGCCAGCCTCACATCATTGCTACGAAGACAGCTTTCTACCATTTAAAAAACATTTCCAAACTCAGAAGTTTCCTGTCCCAGTCTGACTCCGAAAAATTGGTCCTTGCATTCACCTCCAGCAGATTAGATTACTGTCATGCCCTTTTTGCAGAGCTTCCTAAAAACAATAGGTAGGCTCCAGCTCGTTCAAAATGCTGCCGCCAGAGTGCTAACAGGGACTACAGGTCTAGCACCGCGGTAAAGGGGGGGGGTGGACTCAATTGTAGACGCTAGGTGGCAGAAGAGTGCTTGAATCCTTTTGACAGCGGCTCAGGGCAAGTACCCCTGACTGCAGAGTGTAGATCGGGGTGGTGCGTAGCGGGTAGATGGAGTGTGCAGATCGGGACGTGCCCAATGTGGGTGCAGATCGGGACGAGCACGTTGAGCACGTCCCAATCTGCACACTGCAGCCAGGGGTACTTGCTGAACAGCTTTGTTTACATCCAGGTTAAACCAAAGCAAGACTCATGAAACTTATATTGTAGTTGATAATTTATCCATGTAAAAAAAAAAATCAGTGAATCTCTTAGTTACACTAATATTGTTCATGTTAAGCAACCATTTTGCGTTGGCCTTGTTGATTTTTGAAAATAAAACGGGTGGGGTGCTGGTAGAGATGGGAGAAAAAACTAGTCAACACACCACACCCACAAGTGACCGGCGGGGCTTTGGCGTGAGGGGTGCTATCAATTTCAAATCAATTTAAATTTATTTCAGACACATAGGTCCATATCAGTATTAAAAATTATATAATATGCGAACACACACCCCCTGGACCCACCACCTGCAGGGATGAGCATTGGGGTATGGTGCAGTGCAGGCCGGGTGGTAGGCAAAGGCAGGAACCAGGGTGTGCCGACTTCCGGCATTGCAGACTGGTCCTCGGGAAATGGAATGTCAACTCTCTGGCAGGGAAAGAGCCTGAGCTGGTGCAGGAGGTGGAGTGGTACCAACTAGATATAGTTGGGCTGACCTCCACACATAGCAAGGGCTCTGGTACCAAATTCCTGGAGAGGGGCTGGACTCTTTACTTTTCCGGAGTTGGCTAAGGTGACAGGTGTCGGGTGGGTGTGGGGATACTCACAAGTCCCCAGTTGAGCGCCGCTGTGTTGGAGTTCTCCCGGGGGATGAGGGTCACCTCTATATGACTGCGAGTCACTGGGGGGAAGGCTCTGACTGTTGTGTGTGCTTATGCACCAAATAGCAGTTTGGAGTATCTGGCCTTCTTTGAGTCTCTGGGTGGTGTCCTGGATAGGGCTTCGCCTGTGGATTCTATAGTTTTGCTGTGGGACTTCAACACTCATGTGGGCAATGATGGAGAAAACTGGAGGGGTGTGATTGGGAGGAACAGCCTCCCCGATCTGAATCCGAGCAGTACCTTGTTATTGGACTTCTGTGCGAGTCATTGATTGGCCACAACAAACACCGTGTTCGAACATACGGTAGTTCATAAGTGTACTTGGTGTCAGAACACCTTAGGCCGAAGATCGATGATGGATTTTGTGGTCATATCATCAGATCTGCGGCCGTATGTTTTGGACACTCGGGTGAAGAGAGGAGCAGAGCTGTCAACTGATCACCACCTGGTGGTGAGTTGGATCAGATGGCGGGGAAGGCTGCCGGACAGACCTGGCAAGTGAGGAACATCTGGTGGAGGCCTCTGTCTGTGAGGTCTTCAACTCCCACCTCCAGAAGAAGTTCTCGTGTATCCCGAGGGAGGCTGGGGACATGGAGTCTAAGTGGGCCATGTTCAAAGCCTCTATTGCAGATGCGGTAGGTAGGAGCTGTAGTCATAGGGTCATTAGTGCTTGTCGAGGTGGCAAACTAAGAACCTGCTGGTGGACACTGGCAGTGAGGGAAGCCATCAGGCTGAAGAAGGAGGCCTTTGGGGCTTGGTTGGCCCAGGGGTCTCCTGAAGCAGCAGACTTGACTCAGGCTGTGTTCAGCCGTGGAGGGGAACTGCTGACCCAGACTGGGGATGTTGTTAGGCAGTGGAAAGAACACTTTGAGGCGCTCCTGAACCCAGCTAACATGTCCTCAGTGGAGGAGATAGAGTCTGAAGACTCGGGGGAATTCCCACTCATATCCCTGGCAGAGGTCTCTGAAGTAGTTAAGAAGCTCCTCAGTGGCAAGACGCCGGGTGTGGATGAGATTCGCCCTGAGATGTTGAAGGCTCTGGACATTGTTGGGCTGTCTTGGCTGACATGCCTCTTCAGTGTCACGTGGAGGTTGGGGACAGTACCTGTGGAGTGGCAGACTGGGGTGGTGGTTCCCATATTTAAAAAAGGGGACCGGAGGGTGTGCTCCAATTATCGGGGCATCACACTGCTCAGCCTCCCTCGGAAAGTCTACTCTTAAGGTGCTGGAAAGGAGGCTCCAATCGATTGTCGAACCTTGGATCCAGGAGGAACAATGCGGATTCTGTCCTGGCCATGGATCAACGGACCAACTCTTTACCCTTGCAGAAGTGCTGAGGGAGGCATGGGAGTTTGACCAGCCAGTCTACATGTGTTTTGTGGACTTGGAGTAGGCTTTTGACCATGTACCTCGGGGCACTCTATGGGGGGTACTGTGGAAGTATGGGGTTGCAGTTGCTACAAGCCATCCAGTCCTTGTATAACCAAAGTGAGAGCTGTGTCTGTATTCTCGGCACAAAGTCAAACACGTTTTGGGTGGGTGTTGGACTCCGCCAAGATTGTCCCTTTTCTCGGATTCTGTTTGTGATATTCATGGACAGGATTTCAAGGCACAGCCAAGGTGAAGAGTGTGTCCGTTTTGGGAACCTCAGAATTGCATCTCATTGCATCTCTGCTCTTTGCAGATGATGTGGTTTTGTTGGATTCATCAGAACACGACCTCCAGCGTGCACTGGGGCAGTTTGCAGCTGAGTGTGAAATAGCCGGGATGAGAGTCATCCCGTCAATGTCTGAGGGCATGGTTCTCTCCCAGAAAATGGTGGAGTGCTCTCTCTTGGTTGGGGATGAGTTGTTGCCTCAAATGAAGAAGTTCAAGTATCTCAGGGTCTTGTTCTCGAGTGAGGGTAGGATGGAGCGGGAGATAGATAGACGGATTTGGTGCAGCGTGCACCGTTGTGGTGGTGAAGAGGGAGCTGAGCCGGAAGGCAAAGCTTTCAATTTACCAGTCAATCTTCGTTCCAACCCTCACCTATGGTCATCAGCTTTAGGCAGTGACTGAAAGGCTGAGATAGCGGATACAAGTGGCTGAAATGAGTTTCCTCCGCAGGGTGTCTGGGCTCAGCCTTAGCGATAGGGAGAGGAGCTCGGACATCCGGAGGGAGCTCGGAGTAGAGCCGCTGCTCCTTCAGGTCGAAAGGAGCAAGTTGAGGTGGTTCGGGCGTTGGATTAGGATGCCTCCTGGGCGCCTTCCTTTGGAGGTTTTCCGGGCACGTCCAACTGGGAAGAGACCCCGGGGTAGACCCAGAACTCGCTGGAGGGACTACATGTCCAATCTGGCCTGGGAACGCCTTGGGATGCCCTGGGAGGAGCTGGAGGGTGTTGCTGGGGAGAGAGACGTCTGGAGTGCCCTACTTAGTTTGCTGCCACTATGACCCAACCCCGGAGGAGCGGCTGATTATGAATGAATGAAATAATGAACAATACGAGGACAACAACATAAAGATATTGTAGCGACCAGAGAAGGCAGTCGCTCTGACTGCCAGCAGTTCTGTGCTGAGGGAGCGCAAGGGATTCTGGGACTGTTAGCGTTCATGTTTGAATTGTTTTAGTGATGTTGTGTTCATGTTTTGGTTGTCGTGGTTGTGTTGTTTGTTGTTTGGGGGTTCGACTTGGACTAAGTAGACAACCATTTTACTGAGTGACTGACTGTAGGACTGTGAGTGACAAAGACTAATGTTTCTAATAGTGACCTGGGGGGGCATCGTTTGGTAGCCATTTTGAATGCAAATAAAAGCACTCCCGGGGTCATGTGGTGTATGGGACTTGGGAGCTGCCAATAAAAAGAGAACTCTGCCTCTCGACTCCGTCCATGCCAGCCTGCCATGTTGGTGTCAGAAGTGGGATTTTGCTTTAGACTGGAGAGGGAGATCCAGAGACTGGAGCGGGACATTGAGCAGACCTGTTGGTGCTTGGAAAACCTGGCGTGGCAAAAGACAGAGCCCACCAGAGATGGAAGTTTTCCAGTCCATTCTGATGGCTCCAGAACACCACGGCCTCACCACCCCCTAGAAGCCAGGGGAACGCCTGCTGCCTGCGACCACCGACCAGCCCCTAGAGGCCAGGAGGACCAGCACCGGGGAATGCCTGCTGCTCACTGCCACTGATTGCACCCTAACGAGTGGGAGGGATGCTGCACATAGAACACCAGCCAAGCTGCCCAAGTACAACAGGATGACACGGCTAGAGCCGTACCACTCGCAAGTCCAATTAGCAGCATGGTACAGTGGATGGAGCAATGAAGAAGCTGCCATCCACCTGGCTCTGGCATTGGAGAGAAAGGTTTTGTAGGTGCTCCTGTACCTCCAGGCCCTGACCATGGTGCTGGAGAGGCGATTCAGGCAATGACCCTTCACTGACCAGAGCAGGGAGCAGCTAGCCAGCCACCGCCACCAAGAGGGAGAGAGCCTGGGTACTTTTGCAACAGACGTTCAGCTACATGCCCAACAAGGTTACCCGCAGTTCAACGCAGCCGTCCAAGAGGGAGCTGGCCCACCACGCTTTCCTGCAGGGGCTCATGCCAGAGTGGTTGCGCCAGCATGTTCGCATCGCCATGCCCCAGTACCTCAGCAGGGCTCTCTACAAAGCTGAACGAGCTGAGGTGATATACTCTATGCGGCCCACCCAGCAGAAGACCCCCGCCCTCCAACCAAACATCGGGGGAGCTGACTACGAGGAGGAGGCAGATGAGGTCTACCAAGTTCAGCTTCCACCACAGCAGACTTGGTGATTGCCTCCAACATCCAGGCGACGTCCACCCAGCCGACTGACCACTGCTACTGGTGTGACGAGCCAGGTCACATAGGTCAAAGTCACCTGGCTGCCAGGACAACAATGGGGGAGTGGCCTCGGACCACCACTCAAGTCTCCAGCCCCCCTTCAAGGCCGATGCACACTGGTTGGCCACCTAGGTCACACCAAAGGACTGTATCTGGACTGCCAACTTGACAGTTGATCCTGTCGGGCCCTGGTAGACACAGGTTCTACCATTTCCCTGGTGTGACCTGGCATCCTCCCGGGCACCACTGGCCCACTCTCAGTGGAATGGTCACCGGCCAACACCCAGCTGATGACGGTGACAGGGGAAAAGGCTGGCATGAGAGGGAAGAAGTCACTGTGAGTCCAGCCTGGAGACCAGGAGCTGGCAACACGAGTTCTGGCTCTCCAACATCCGGGACCCGTGCATCATTGGCCTCAACCTGCTGACCCGCTGGGGAGCCCGTATTAACATGTCAGGGGTAACCATCACCCTAGGCACGAAGACCCTAGCGTTCCAGTCCAGTTGAGAGAGGAGATGAGCCAGTCGTCAAGCAGCCACCGCCCAGCAGGCACAGAGCCCCGCGAAGCTATGGAGGAGGACTTTCGGTTGGCCTCAAGTAAGTTCTAACAAACCATCCAGCAACTCAGGATTTTTTCCTCCGCCAAGCAACAGGTGGTGGAGGGCAAAATTCACGAGATGGCTGCTGTAGGGGTGATTGAGCCCTCCGACAGTCCATGGGCGGCTCCGGCAATCTTGGTGGGGAAGAAGGACGGTGGCTGGCCATTCTATGTGGACTATTGACACCTCAACACAGTCACAAAGGACTCTTACCCGCTCCCTCGAATCGACGATGCCCTCGACCACATCACGAGATCCAGCTGGTTCAGCTCCCTAGACCTGCGCAGTGGCTACTGGCAGGTGGAGCTGATCCCCAATGCAAGATCAAAGACCACCTTCACCATCAGGCAGGGTCTGTGGCAGTTCTGCGTCATGCCGTTCGGGCTCTGCAACATACTGGCTATGTTTGAGCAGCTGATGGAGAGGTTGCTGATGGATGTACCCTAGAGCCATCGCATTGTGTACCTCAATGACCTGCTGGTACACATCAATAACTTTGACGGAGCCCTGTCCAAGCTGTGTGAGGTCCTTGCAACCATCTGTTGGGTTGGGCTGTGGCTGAACCCTATCAAGTGTCACCTGCTGACGAGAGAGATGAAGTTCCTGGGCCACGTAGTCAATGTGCGTGTCATAGCCACTGACCCAGCTAAGGTGGCTGCCGTCCAAGACTGGCCAACCCCTGCTAATGTCGGTGAGCTGTGAAGTTTCCTGAGCCTGGTGTCATATTACCGCCATGTTGTGCGGGACTTGGCCACCATTTCCAATCCACTCCACCACTTGACCAACAAGGGCCGGCCATTTGACTGGGATGACACCTGTGCTGCAGCCTTCACCCGACTCAAGGCAGCTCTTATTGAAGCCCCAGTCTTGGCCTATCCTGATGCCCAACAGTCCTTTATCATGGACACTGATGCCAACAATGTGGGGATTTGAGCTGTCCTCTCCCGTCAGGGAGGAGATGGGGAGCCTGCCGTGGCCTACTTCATTCGTGCCCTGAGTCAGGCAGAAAAGAACTACTACGCCAACCGATGCAAGCTGCTGGCAGTGGTTCTGGCAGTATGATACTTCCAGCCATATTTGCACGGCAGCCACTTCGTCATTCGGATCGACCACGCTTCACTTACCTGGCTCCGGAACTTTAGGCACCCTGAGGTCCAGGTGACCCAACGGCTGGAGGCCCTTCAAGGGTAGGACTTTAAAATCCAGCATCGGGCAGGGCAACATAACGGCAACGCTGACATGCTCTCCCAATGCCCCTATGCGGCATTGGAGTGCCGCTACTGGCAGCGGCAAGAGGAGCAGGGCCAGATGACGCTGACGGTGGTGGTCATTCAGACCGCCAGCAACAAGGAAGAGGTGATTCCCATTGACCATGCAGCAACTGAGGCAGCAACAGGAGGCAGACGTGACCCTGGTGCTGGTGAGGGGCTGGCTGGACATGGGGCGGTGCCCTGAGTGGACAGAGGTGTCAACTGGGGCCCGAGTTAAAGGCCTACCACTCTCAATGTGGCAACTTTGAGCTCCATGACGGGTTGGCAAGGTCCCGCATGAGGGAACGACATCCTGCAGCTATTGGGGCCCCGTGTGCTCCATTCTTAGGTTCTCCAGGTGGTCTATGGCTCAGTGGGGGCGGGGCACTACGGGAACACCAAGACCTCCACTGCCTCAAGGGGCAGTTCTACTGGCCTAGCTGTCGACAAGATGTGGAGCTACATGTGCACTGCTGTGACTCCTGCACTGCCCAGAAGGGACTGACCCAGCGCTCCCATGCCCCACTGCAGCAGTACTTGGTGGGGGCGCTAATAGAGCCAGTAGGGGTGGACATCCTTGGGCCTTTTCCCATCACTGACTCCAGCAACTGCTACGACCTTGTGGCTATGGACTACTTCACAAAGTGGCCAGAGGTGTATGTGGTGCCAGATCAGAGCACCACCACAACCAACAGTGGAGAGGCTGGTGGAGGGGATGTTCGCCCGCTTCGGAGTTCCCACCAAGCTCCACAGCAACGAGGGGTGGAACTTTGAGTCCCAGGTCTTCAATGAAGTCTACCAGCAGCTGGGGATGAAAAAGGTGAGAACACCAATCCATCCTCAAAGTTATGGGCTGGTGGTTCAACCGCACCCTGGCCACCCAGCTTGCCATCCTCACCAGCCAACACCAGTGGGACTGAGACCCCCACCTGCCCCTGGTTCTGTGGTCCTACCGGACTGCTGTACAGGAGCCCAGCCAGTGCACACCTGCTGCCCTCATGTTCAGGCCGGAGCTCTGGAAAATGGTGGAGTTGATGTTCGGGGCCCTGCCTGAGTCTGAGATTGCTGGGGGAAAAGAAATGGACTACCTCCAGAGACTGAGGGATTGCCTGCAGGTGGTCCATGTCTACAACTGCCAGTCCCAGGCCAACTCCACAGTGCGGTAGAAGAGGGCCTAAGACACATGGTACCATGGGCAGGCCTTCGTACGAGGGGACGAGGTATGGATGTAATGTCCCGTGTGCAAGAAGGGGATTTCCCCCAAGCTTTGCAACAGCTGGTAGGGGCCTAGTGAGGTCGTGGACTGGCTGTCTGAGGTGGTGTACCGGGTGTGCATGCCCGGCCAGGGGCACATGGTGGTACTGCACCAGGGCAGACTCTCCCCATACCGCCCCCTTGCTCTGCCTGTTGTTGGGGCTGGGGGCAACAGTAGCACCCCATGCGCCAATTAGTGTGCCTCTCCCCCAGTTGCGTTTCCTGTGAGCCCCAGGCAGCCTCTTCACTACCGACAGCACCCTGGACATTTGATGGACTATGTACCTGGTGATGGGGTCGTCGAGGACAACTGACCCCTCAGGTGGGGGCTATGTAGCGGCCGGAGAGGGTGGTCACTCTGACTGTCCGCAATTCTGCGCTGGGGGAGCATAAGGGATTCTGTGACTGTTAACGTTCATGTTCAAATTGTTGTTTTAGTGGTGATGTGATCATGTTTTGGTTGTTGAGGTTGTGTTGTTTGGGCATTTGGCTCGGACTAAGTAGACGACCATTTTACTGACTGACTGACTCTAGGACCATGACTAAGTCTAATGTTTCTAATAGTGACCTTGGGGAGTTAAACCATCGTTCGGTAGCCATTTTGGGTGCAAATAAAAGAGCACTCCTGGGATCGTGTGGTGTACGGGACACAGGAGCTACCATTAAAAAGAGATCTCTGCCTCTCGACTCCTCCTTCTACGCCAGCTCGCCATAATATAATCATGGCAGTTCACAAGTCCACAGTGATTAAAACCCATACAGATATTTGTTCCAATCTTTCCAAAAACAAGAGAAGTAGGGTCAGTTAAAGCCATTATGATTGCATATTTTGAATCAATTAATCGACACACAAATTTGTACATAAAATTCCTCAACACAGCATGAAATGTGGGAACATTACTAGTCACAAACATATGACTTGCCCTTGTCAGTCTTGGGAGCTTGAGCAAGATTCTGAATGCATCATACCTGGGTTTTTTTTTTCTTCAATTTTGCTGTACTGTAACTGCACCACAAGTGGGCTGTATAGAGTAAAGTACAGTAGGCTTTAGAAAGGACTGCTTCAATATCATCTGTGCACATGAAATTTGCGTGCCAACATACTGGCTTGTGCGTACAGTTTGCAACACTGGCGCTGCACATCATCTTCATCACATAGATCATTTCTGATGACCCAAATATCTTACTTTGTTCACCACATTTAGCGCTTGGAAAATTAACACATAACATCTCTACTGAAAACACTTGCCTAGTAGAGAATTGATTTCAAGTATTACTGCTTGTTTACAAGGCCCTAAATGGTATGGCTCCTAAATATATCTCCGACCTGTTAACTGGCTACTGCCCAATCAGATCCCTCAGATCATCAAGCCTGTCCCCTGAATGTACCCATAATTAAATCTAGATCAAGTGAAGGTGCATTTGGTCACTATGGTGCTGTTCACCGGAACAAACTGCCTGATGACTGAGATCAGCTGCAACCTGTATCTTCTTTTAAAAGCAGCCTTAAAACGTTGCTTTTCTCTTGGGCTTTTGGTAGTGTGTGTGTGTGTGTGTGTGTGTGTGTGTGTGTGTGTGTGTGTGTGTGTGTGTGTGTGTGTGTGTGTGTGTGTGTGTTTGCGTGCGCCTGTTGTAGTCCATATGTGAGTGCTGTGGTAAGAATAGGAGAGGGGCTCTAGAAAACTGTATTTTATGTACGTGTGTGCATGTCATATGGGTGGCTGAAATGTTATTTTATTTATGTTGAGTATTTTATATATGTGTTTTCTATCTCATTTGTTTAATGTTTTCTATGTTTTCCTGTAAATCACATTGAGTTTGAGTTTACCTGTGTATGAAGTATGAAATGTGCTATACCAGGGGTTTTCAAAGTGTAGGAAAGTGAGCCTCCCCTCAGAGAACATAAAAACAGCTGCGCCCCCCCCTCCCAATTATTATTGCTATTATTACTATTATTGTTGTTGCTATAATGTATGTTCCACTCAGGTATAAAAACGGGTTTCAGCAATACATTATATATCTTTGAAGATGATCTTTTATTTTTTTAAACATCTTTTTTAAACATCTTTATCTTTATGTTCTGAACATCTTTTTAAACATTTTTAAACGTTTTAAACATATTTTTAAACATTTTTAAACGTTTTAAACATATTTTTAAAGTGGGGTTTACCTGCCTTAGCTATGCGCAACGCCACTCGGTATGATGCTTGGGTTGCCTTGGTGTTTACAGCGCTAAATGTGTCAGTGGCTTTCTTCTGTGACCGCAATTCCTTTCGATTCCTATCAAACAACTCCTGTGGCTTGGTCACCAAACTTGGGTGTTTCGTATCAATATGACGCCGGAGTTTACATGGTCTCATACTGCCGTTAGCTAGCGCCTCTTTGCAGACAGGACACTGCGGCAGTGGGGCGTCATCAGGACCAATCCTTGAAAATCCAAACTTTAAATAATTGTAACCGGTTATTTTCTTGCCCGGTGCGGGATTCGATACGAGGTGTACTGCACCACTGTGGTGTATTGGATCGAGCACTCGGTGCTCGATTGTGTTGGACTGTCACCACTACTGAGTTCTGTAATACACTGGTCGAGCCTAGTAGTGTGTGATGTCTCCGTCAGTAAAGATCAGACTTGTGCCGCATCCTCGTCTCCGTGTACTTATATATAATAGTGATTAAGTTAGTAACCCACGAATAGTAACACTACAATAGTGTACATAAGAGAAGTCACAACATGGTGTCAGAAGACGGAGTTACGGTATAATTCGAGGGCGGTACTTCAACGAGTTCGCTGGTAGCTGAGGCAGCTAGCTAACACGTGCTAGCCTGAGCACAAATATGGAACAGTTCAAGCCGCCACCACCGCTGATACTTACCGGGAATGTCGCAGAAAACTGGAGAAGATGGGAGCAGCGTTTCCAGCTGTACATGACCGCTTCAGGTGCGTTGGATAAGGAAGAGACGGTTAAAATAGCCATTCTGCTTCACACCATCGGCGAGGAGGCGCTAGAAGTGTATAACACACTCACCGTCATCCCAGAAGGAGACGACGAATCGATGGAGGACGTTCTGAAAGCCTTCAAGGACTACTGCAGCCCTCGGAAGAACGTCGTGTTCGAACGCCATCAATTCTGGTCGCACACGATGTCAGCAGGAATATCGGTGGACAGATTCATCACAGAGCTGCGCCAGAAGAGCAAAGACTGTGAGTTTGGCAGACATGAAGATGGCATGATAAGGGATAAATTAGTGGTCAGCATAAATGATGCCCGTTTGAAAGAAAGACTGTTACGTGATTATGAGCTTACTTTGCGCAGGGCCGTAGAGATATGTAGATCAGCCGAGCTCGCTAAGTCACAAATACAAGCGATGCAGACGTCACATGTTGTCCAAGACGCCTCAGTGGAGGCATTGAAGAAAGCAACAGGGCAAACGCGCACGGACAGCTGGAACAAGAACAAAACGAGCAACAAGAGGCATGTAGCAACAACTCTCTGCCACAAGTGTGGAAATAAACATGAGCCCCGTCAATGCCCAGCTTATGGTGCAGTGTGCCACAAATGTGGTAAGAACAATCATTTTTCCAAGATGTGTAAATCAAGCACTGAAAAAAGCGGCAATTACAAGACAAAGACAGTGCATAATCTAGAAAGTGAAATTGATTCCTTATATATAGGCATGATTGGAAAATACAAAAACAAAGCAGCCCACCAAGCTAAAGGCACTGTATGGCGTGAAACAGCCACGGTCAGAGGCGTAGCAATTAACTTCAAGTTGGACACAGGCGCCGATGCAAATGTGCTTCCTATGCGCGTATTCCGGCAGCTACCAGGTCCCGTTCAGTTACGGCCCACAAAGACTGTGCTGATTGCTTTTGGTGGTGCACGACTACCCTCAGATGGTGTTGCATCTCTAGATTTCTGCACATCTAAGCATACGGCTATATTGGGCTTCCATGTGTCTAGCCGAGCTGACAAGCCAATCCTGGGTGGAGATGCGTGTGAAGAGCTGCAGCTGGTGAGAAGAGTTGAGGCGCTTGCAGTGGAGTCCCCACAACCAGCAAAACCTCCGGCCACCAAAGAGGAGCTGCTGCAGAGGTATGCGGAGGTCTTCACAGGATTAGGCGAATTTCCTGGAGTTCATCACATACACATTGACCCCAGCGTCACGCCTGTGATTCACGCGTGCAGGAACGTACCACTCTCCATCATGGCCTCACTAAGAGAGACGCTCACAGACTTGCAGAACAGGAAAGTCATAACTCCTGTCAATGAACCTACAGAATGGGTGAACAGTCTTGTTGCCACAAAGAAAAAAAATGGTGCGCTAAGGGTATGTTTGGATCCTTGCAACCTGAATGAGGCAGTCAAGCGTCAACACTACTCCATTCCTACACCGGAAGACGTGCGCAGCAGGCTAACAGGAAAATCCATTTTCTCCATCCTAGATGAAAAGGATGGATACTGGCAGATCAAGCTAGATGAGCCGTCGTCTAAGCTATGCACCTTCAACACGCCGTGGGGCCGGTTCCGCTTCCTCAGACTCCCATTCGGGATCAAATCGGCCAGCGAAGTGTTTCAACAAAAGAACTGTGAGACCTTCGGCGATATCCCAGGTGTGTACATTATAACAGACGACATGATCATCGCAGCGTCATCAGAGCGGGAACACGATGAAATCCTGCAGAAAGTAATGGAGAGAGCCAAGACCGCACATGTGAAATTTAACAGGGACAAGATCCAGTTTAAAGTTGATACTGTAAAGTACATGGGACACGTCCTCACGGCAGCAGGACAGAGAGCTGACGACACAAAGATCAAAGCGATTGTCGACATGCCAACCTCGGAAGACAAACAAAGTCTCCAACGTCTGCTGGGAATGACAAAATTCCTAGCACAATACATACCAAACGAAGCCTCACTCACGGCACCCCTCAGACAGCTGCTCAAGAAGGATGTAGCGTGGCAATGGTGCCCGCACCACAGCTCAGCGCTAAAGGCACTAAAGACCATCCTCACACAAGCCCCTGTGCTGAGATACTACGATCACAAGCAGCCTCTCACTCTACAAGCAGACTCCTCAAAGGATGGACTGGGAGCCTGTCTGATGCAGGACGACCGCCCAGTGTGCTATGCCTCACGAGCGCTCACCGACACAGAAAAGAGGTACGCACAGATAGAGAAAGAGTTGCTCGCTATAGTGTTTGCTGCTAAGAGATTCCACCAGTATGTCTACGGCAGACCAGTAACTGTCCAGTCCGATCATAAGCCTCTGGAGGTCATCATGCGCAAGCCGCTGAGCGAAGCACCTGCGCTGCTGCAAGGTATGCTTTTACAACTGCAGAGGTATGATCTGAGTGTAACATACACACCAGGCAAGCACATGTACATTGCCGACACACTCTCACGCGCTACAGCTAGCAGAGAAGGTGACCATATTCATGAAAACCCTTGTGATGAGAGAGTTGTGTATGCCTTGGATGCCACAGATGCCTTGAGCGAGGAAACACTCAGCCAATTAAAGAAAGCAACGGCAGGAGATAGCGTGCTGCAAGCTGTGTGTGAGAAACACAAGAAAGGCTGGCCCATGAAAAAGAAAAGTTTGGACAGAAAACTACACGCCTACTGGGCAGTAAAGGACATTATAAGCATGGAAGATGACATTGTCTTGGTCGGAGACAAAATCATCATACCCCAGAGCTTCAGGAGCACGATTTTGGAGAAGCTGCATCTTGCACATCAAGGAGTGCAGCGCACAAAAGCCAGAGCAAGAAAGTCTCTCTACTGGCCTGGCATGGCACGGGATATAAAGGCAATAGTGGAAAAGTGCGTGCAATGCCAGCAGCTACAGCCCAAACAGCAGGCTGAGCCACTTATGCCGCATCAGGTCCCAGAACTGCCATGGATGAAAGTCAGAGCTGACATCTTCGAGGTACACGGTCAGTCATACCTGTTGTTAGTTGATTACCTAACCAAATATCCTGAAGTGCTCAACATATCTGACAAAACAGCATACACAGTAATCCAGAAGATGAAGTCTGTGTTTGCCAGACACGGGATTCCTAGGGAGATAGTGAGTGACCATGTCCCATTTGCCAGCTATGAGATGAAGTCATTTGCAGCTTCATGGGAGTTCAAGCTCACACACTCCAGCCCAGGTTTTCCCTCTTCAAATGGCATGGCTGAGAGAGCCATAAAGACAGTGAAACATGCGCTGAAGAAGGCAATGCAGACCGGCACTGACCCACATCTGGTGCTGCTGTCACTGAGGAACACACCGGTGACAGGACTGGACGTATCACCTGCACAAATGTTGATGGGGAGAGTTCTACGAAGCACACTTCTGTGCTCCAGTGCTGTGCTGACACAATCAGTCCCACAGCACATTCACAGCAAGATCCGGAACCTGCAGTTCCGCCAAAAACAACGTTACGACCAGCGTGCAAAGCCCTTGCCAGTGTTGACCCCAGGAGACACCGTACACATGCAAACACGGCGCGGCTGGGAGCCTGCCGTTGTCATCCGACAGCGAGATGAACCACGGTCCTACACTGTGCAGACACCGGCTGGGACGATGCAGAGAAGGAACAGGCGACATCTGAGGAAGATACATCCGAGCCTATTCAGAGACACGGACAGTGATGAACATTTTGACCCAGAGGTACAACCCTCACCCTCACAAGCGACTGTGCCAGTCGACTCACCACCACATGACCTGCCACCACACGACCCTCCTCCGGTGACTACAGGCAGTACACCCACATGCTACACAAAGTGCGGCAGAGCAGTTAGGCGCCCTGCCAGATACAATGACTAACCTCCGGGTTCTTTTGTGTGATCATTCAAGTGTTTATTAAGAAAAAAAAAAGAAGGTGAAACAAAGAGTACAAGGTGTGTTTAACCTGAAATGTTGCAAGATTGCTGAATGTTCAAAATGTTTACATGCTAACCACCAGAATGTGAAAAGGAAATGGTTTATGTTGTTTAATGAGAGTCATCTGTCATTTAAAAAAAACATGCTTTATTAATCATTGAAGTATGCAAGTAGAAAAGACTTGTTCAGTGTTGATACCATAGTGTTAATGGTTCGGTAAAGGGTCTACTGTTGAAGCAACTGATGAGTAGGCCCCATCTCAGTTGGAAAAGAGGGATGTGGTGTATTGGATCGAGCACTCGGTGCTCGATTTTGTTGGACTGTCACCACTACTGAGTTCTGTAATACACTGGTCGAGCCTAGTAGTGTGTGATGTCTCCGTCAGTAAAGATCAGACTTGTGCCGCATCCTCGTCTCCGTGTACTTATATATATTAGTGATTAAGTTAGTAACCCACGAATAGTAACACTACAATAGTGTACATAAGAGAAGTCACAACAACCACAAGGCGACATCACTAACCGCTCGAGTAAAGGGTTAGACCCGTTAGCTAGGGACTAACGTGTCTTATTGGTAGTTTACAGTCGTCACCCTCCCCGGAAGTGCGCCCTCGCACTTGGTCATTCCGCGCTCCGAAGAGACTTCTGAGGATCTGCACACTTCCGGATCCCACCGCTGTCACCAATGTAACCGGTTATTTTCTTGCCCGGTGCGGGATTCGATACGTGGTGTACTGCGCCACAAGGCGACATCACTAACCGCTCGGCTAAAGGGTCAGACCCGTTAGCTAGGGACTAACGTGTCTTATTAGTAGTTTACATAATCATGGTCGTACTTCCTCCGTTTTCTGCTTGCCCCAGACGCTGTCTCCTTTCTCACTGTAGGTAATGCTACTAAAAATCGATCCATTTTGCTCCAAGCATTGCTGAAGTTGACTAAATTTAGCTAGATGTTTACAGTTACTTTGTCTTCACGTTTTTTTTTCTCTCACGCTGCGCCTCCCCTGAAGCTCTCTGGCGCCCCCCAGGGGAGGCGCGCCTCACGCTTTGAAAACCCCTGTGCTATAAAAATAAAATCGACTCGTAGGGTTGGGCATCGAGAACCGGTTCCGATTCCAAAGGAATCGTTAAGAAATTCAAATTTCGATTCTGCCTATCGGTTCCTAAATAAATTTCACTCGCGCTAAGGTTAGTTTCCGTTTCCGTGGTGGCGGCACGCAGCTTCCGTAGTTTCCGCCCCCGCAAGTTAAATGTGCGCCATCGTGGACCGGAGCAAGCGGCGGTCGAAAGTGTGGCTTCATATTGCCTTGAAAAATGAGGGGTTGCCACAGGGCAACTCCTGTGGCAACATTACTTAGTGCAAGGGAGGATGCACAACAAATATGGCCGAACACCGTAGCGGCGTACGAATTAACCAGTGTACTGTGGCGAATTCGGGGGACAACGCAACCACAGGAACTGCCGCGGCCGGGGCGCGAACCCGTTTCGCACGCACCGCAGGAGGCATCGCTAACCGCTCGACTAAAGGGTTAGGCTCGGGAGCCAGCGGCCAGCGTGTCTTCTTATCCATGCACGTTACAGTACGTACGGTCTCCATCTCCTGCCTCGGCGTCCTCTTCAGGCAACCCCGAGCAAACAGCAAGCAGCGCCTCGTCGCAGTTGGGTGGGTGAAAATTAATAACGTCTGTCTTACTCGCAACGGCGAGACAGCAAACAACCTATACATGAGCGACTTGCTATAAACTGTATGCAAATACTGACATTTGTTTTTTTTTTCTCTGTGCTGAACGCTCGCGTATACAGTCTCAGAAGGCAGAGATGCTCATTTGTCTAAACAAGAACTGTTTCTAATTTAAGGAGTTTAACACCTGGTAGGCCGGACCAGGTTGCGAGTGTGTCTTTATTTCTTCATTCTCATGTATGAAGACAGTTGTTGTAAATGTAAATATAAGAATGAGACATTCATATGAATGGTCCGTTCTTAAAACAAAATGGCTTGTATAAAGTTTTTTTTTCGCTGTGAAATAAGCACGTGACCTGTTTTGACCCCGCCTCTCAAAGAACCGGAATCGAGAATCGTTAAGAACCGGAATCGAACAGCAGAATCGGAATCGGTAAATCCAAACGATGCCCAACCCTACTGACTCGGGCGTCCAGGTGGCGTAGCAGTCTATTCCGTTGCCTACCAACACGGGATCGCTGGATCGAATTCCCGTGTAACCTCCGTCTTGGTCGGGAGTCCCTACAAACATAATTTGCCGTGGCTGCAGGTGGGAAGCCGGATGTGGGTATGTAGCGCCTCCTCTGGTCGGTCGGGGCGCCTATTCAGGGGGAAGGGGGAACTGGGGGGAATAGCGTGATCCTCCCACGCGCTGCGTCCCCTGGTGAAACTCCTCACTGTCAGGTGAAAAGAAGCGGCTGGCGACTTCACATGTATCGGAGGAGGCATGTGGTAGTCCGCAGTCCTCCCAGGACCGAGCGGCCACTGGGACGGCTTGGAAGAGTGGGCCAAGTACAATTCGGGGGAAAAATCCAAAAATCCAATAAAATTAACTTGACTTGACCTAACTTATCAAAATTAGGGATGCAGACAAGGACTGAGAGCAAGGGTGGGCAGTCTTATCCAGAAAGGGCCGGTGTGGGTGCAGGTTTTTGTTCCAACCAAGCATTACACACCTGCGTCTCCTAATCAGGTTCCTCAGCAAAGACTTTACTGGTTGATTAGTGGGCTCAGGTGTGTAACTGCTTGGTTGGACCAAAAACCTTCACCCACACTGGCCCTTTCTGGACAAGATCGCCCACCCCTGACCGAGAGGAAATCTGTTAGAGGAGCTGTAAACTGATAAAACGCACTGAGCCGCAATGCACTGCACTGTGTACTCAAGATGCCGTTCCTGGAAGCAACGTTGACACCGACCACTTTACAACAACTATATTCATCATTATCATCTCAAGCTGACTGGCAGAGCAACAGACAGAGGCAGGTCAGGACACTGTGGATCTCTGCATGGTCACAAATAAGACACACCGAATCGGTCTATTTGTTGTTGTTGCCACACCACCAGAAAAGCGCACAGTTAAAAAGCTGCTTTTGGACCAAACTCTTGGAAGTCTGTCCAGGCAGGACACGGCACCCGCATAGAGCCAGACAGTGAAATTACACCCCATATAATACCAAAAAGGCCAGGGCAGCATCTAAATGTCCAGTCAAAGGAAGCGACAAGGAAAGTAACGAGAAACTAAAACCAGAGGGAATTGACATTTTTGTAATGTCAATAAATGCCCAGCAAGGGGACTGCTTTGGAGAAATTATTTATACTTTTTTTTTTTTTGCAACACATCTGATACTATAATGACAGTGTATTTGTATGTGATCAAAGGTTGAAATCAGTTCATCTGGATACAACGTTTACTGACAGATACATTTCATCACTCAGCTAAGTGACATCGATCAGTTCATCGGGACACAATGTTTATTGACAGATACGTTTCGTCACTTAGTTGAGTGTTTATTGACAGATACATTTCATCACTCAACTAAGTGACGAAACGTATCTGTCAATAAACGTTGTGTCCCGATGAACTGATCGATGTCACTTAGTTGAGTGATGAAATGTATCTGTCAGTAAACGTTGTATCCAGATGAACTGATTCATCCTTCTTTGGTTTTCTCACCTTGATTGTTGAGCATGCGTCAAGGTATTTGTGTGTGCTTTTGTCTAAACTATTTTCATACACGTTTTGAAATAGCACTTCTAGCATCCTTTTTAACACATCGGCTCCTAAATGTAATTTTTATGCCCTTTAGGTAGGAAATCCCTGTGGTTTGTAAAAAATAAAAGAGCAGACCCTGTGATTAAAACCATGTCACATAAATGTGGGAGCGTGGTTTAGCCTCTTCAATTAGTATCATATGGTTTTCTCCACCATGTAGTTTGTGGCCTCGACCGGGTCCGTGTGGGCAAACTCTGACCTCTCCAGGTTGGCTGCAGATATTACACACACACACACACACACACCCCCCTCTTGCCTCACCACCACCACAAACTATCCATCACCTTTTTATGCTCAGTACCTGTAAAAGTACATCTCATAGGAAGTTATTGAGGAATATGGCAATTATATTGTTCGGCTTAAGTATGTTATTGCATGCTTTATCTCCATTTGTTCTTCAGTATCATGCTGACCTTTTCATTTCCTGCCCCCTTCCCCTCGCTCACTCATCCTATATGTGCAATGTGTGTGTATGTGTGATATTAAGAGAAAGAAAGGTGCAAAAACGTATTGAGATGATTGAGCTTTTGTGTGAAACAACAACAGGCACGGTCTAGATGTATCTCTGTGTGCATTTCAAAATGACTAAAAGCAGAGGAGGGTAAAGAAAGAAATACTCATACGCTGTAGCCGATAATTCAACCCGAACAAAAAGCAATTTATCTTCGCATTGGAGGTTTCATAAAACAAAACAAAAAAAGCCCCAACAACTTCAGAGGGTAACATTTGTCACTGTGAACCTTTTTTTTTCCTTTTCACCAGTGATTTACAATATGCACTCAACTTTTGGATGCATGGAGCGAGCATCCTGTGTGTGTGTGTGTGTGTGTGTGCGCGTGTGCGTGCGCGTGCGTGCGTGCGTGCATGCATGTGGCAGTTTGTAATTTCCCTGCAAACTGTGTACGTGTCTATATGTGCCATGGCCGCTCCCGGTTCCGGCCTCTCCAGCCGTGGCTCCTGCGTCTCATATTCAGCCCTGCTCTGACCGTCCCAGTCCTGAGCCCTGTCCAGTATTCCTCAGTTACCCATTTCCCCTAAAGCCATTGTTCATTTTTTTGTATACGAGTTTGGCTGTTTAGTTTGTTGTAACCATCGTGTGTCCCTGGTGTGATGCTGATACCCTCATGTTTCCTACCACTAAACCTTTTGTTTCACCTGTTAGCGTGTCTGCATTTGGGTCCTCAATTCCTGCACCCCTTGTGACAATATCTGTATAAGTGTGTGTTTGTGTATGTAAGTATGTGCACACACACACTTATATCTGTATAAGTGTGTGTGTGTGTGTGTGTGTGTGTGCACATTTGTGCAAAAATATACAAAATGTGCATCTGAGTCCCCATTCACCCTATTCCTCACATATTGGCACATGATTTTTATTTTTTTTTATGGAGGTGTGTATTTCCGCATCTGTGTGGGTGTATGATACATGATTCCCCAACCAATCACATACTCAAGCCGTAGTGAGGGCCACATCTATAAACAGAGAACGTGTTTATGTACATGTGTACTAAAGTAAGACGGGAGTGAAACGCTGTACTTGTTGCCCGGCGCTCCAGACGGTGAAGAAAAGAAGCGGAAAGATGAAGCTCTTGGCCATCCTTGCTCTCTGCTCCTTGGCAGTCGTATGTCTGTCTTCAGGTAAGACCTGCAGTTTTACACGTGTACAGGTCAGAGGCTAGAGGAGTGGTAGTCAGTTATGTGCCATGGAGGTTCGTGTGCATGCAGGCTTTCTTTCTAACCTGACTCTACACCAGATGTTTTCATTGATTAAAATAACCACCAGACGGGGGCTAATCAGTGAAATCAGCTGGACCTCCATGGCACAACCGAATACCACTGGGCCGGAGGGACGAGGGAGGGGGGGAAATTACATATTTAACATCCAAAATGGAGCAGGTAAACCACGAAAAGGGCACATTTACCACATGAATTTGCATGTTTTTATCTGAACAAGGCAACCATACATGTGTTTATGCATGCTCAATAATCCAGGTAAGAGAATCACAGAAAGTTGAACCACACACAGATTGAACAATGAAAGCATTTCTTACGCTTCATATTTTCTTTTCCTCTGTTCTGCAGATGCTACCTCCGCTGGCTCCCAGCCTGCCAGTGACAATCCCGCTCAGGAGGGTAAGACTGAAACACATTGGCATGACTTTGATTCAACTAACAAATTGCATTTCTGTTAACGTGTTGAAAATAATCAGTGACAGTTTCCATAGTCGTCATTAATCATAAAAGGACTATTTGTAAAGCAGAACAGGTGTGCAACTAATTTACCATAGAACAAGACAAATTTTGGAAAGTATGGATATCCTAAAATGATAATAAAACAGCTAAATCCTCTTCAGATTAAGGGTCTCTTGGCCCAAAAAAAACAAAAAACAAAACAAAAAAACCTTTCATTTCATGGTCTTTTGATGAAGAATCCCTAATAGATGCATGATGCACATTAAAATGCACAGATTGCATGTTAAGCAGAGCCAACTGAATGTAAATATACATAATGTGCAGGTGTGTTTGTGGAGAGGGACCAGGCTGCTGCTGTGGTGAGACAGACAAGAGCTGCTGCAGAATTGTCTTTGGCCCAGCTGGAAAGGTAGCCATTTTTACTGGTAACATGCACCATTAAACACAGTTTTCTGCTCTCACATGGCCGGTAGGTAACAGTGGATTGACATTTTGTGTACGCATTGTGTACAACAGCCTACCTGTGAGGGTCATAACTTACACGGTGATGTCCTGTGCTATTACTGTAGGTGGAAGATTGCAACCAAAATCTTTGCTCTCGTCGTATTTTCAAATACTGTGGCTTATGAAAAAAAATATGTACGAGATGATGTGGAGACTGTTGGCATTTATTACTGGAAATATAATTTGGGATGTCATTCTCTTTCCCTTTCTTTCTCTCCCTCCCTCTCTCTCCTCAGTCTGAGGGAGGTATGTGAGGCTGACTTGGGTTGTGAGCACATGATGGACACAAGTGGAATCATCGCTGCCTACAACGCCTACTATGGACCGATCCCCTACTAGACATTAAGCCACCATGACCTGTTGCCATGAGATGAATGTCCTTTCATTGTCATTGAGTTCAATGACAGTTGAAAACAAACATTGTCAGTTTGATTATCCATCTTGTATAATTCACAGTGTTGACTCCTCTACAATTTCTATCATTCTGTAGTGTAGTGTGATATCAAATAAAGATTAATAAAATGATCTTGTGTTTTTTCATCGGGCATGGCCATGATATAGACTGAACCTTTTGGTAAAATATCAGACATACACACACCCATCAGGTTCATCATTTTCAATGCATTAATTGACACAACTGGATGCTACATTAAAGGTAGATGGATGGATCGATAGGTAGGTAGGTAGGTAGAAGGATACTTTTTTGTTGGTCTCCAAGCGTGCACGAGCATAAAACACAGAAGATACTCTTGTAAGTATAAAATATGACTGAAAAAAACCCCTTAACATTCTAAAAAAAAAATGCAACTCCATTCCCAAAATATCAAATTCGATTCATCCTTATAATTGTCTTATAGAGAAATGAGAACGGCCAGTGCATTGCATGTGGATGCCATTGCAACACATCAGATAATATAATGGCAGTACAAACCTACAAATCAAGGTCCTCAGCAAAGACTATACGCCCATTTCACGCCGCGGCCATCTTGGATTTAAAAAAAAAACCAAGCGGTGGGAACGTAACCACGCCCCCTTCATTGAAAACACTGCTGGAAGCAACGTGTCGTACTGCTGTGTACCATCCTGCAACTCCTATCAAAGAAGGGAAAGAGATAAATACTTGACGTTTCACCGCTTCCCCAAACGCCTGCACACCCGTAAGGCATGGGTGGTGAAAATTAAGAGGGATACAGTGCCACATTTTCAGGTAACTACCAATACCTTTACCTAGCTAGCTGGCTGGATAGCTAGCTAGCTAGCTCCCTAGCAACGTTGTTAGCTAGCTTTCTGGTCTAACTACAACCATAACAGTTAACACGTTGCTGACGGTAACGTCAGATATCATTTGTCATTATAGATCACAGACAACACCAGGGTGTGCTCAAAGAACTTCACCGAGGACTGTTTTCGCAAGACGTTTCTTGGGCTGACAAAACTGAAACCCGGAACTCTACCGACCATTTTCCCATGGTCAAATCAACCTACGCCGAGGAGGTAGCTAAGTTTACTAACTTCACTAGCAGACAGACATCACGGTAGGTCATGCAGAGCTATAATAACGTTAGCTGGATGTTGTCATGAAAATGATTTTAGGATGTTGATGAAATGAAACATAATACCTGCCATTAATAGTTTGTATTTTTAGGGTTCCTGTTCGTGGTGGTCAACCTGCTGGGGAGGTGACACCCGAGTCAGCAGAAGAGTGAGTAACGTTTACAGTTGTGCACTCATGTTTACAACCAAATTCCACATTAAGATGCCATATGGCTAAATGTTTACTCCTCCTGCTATTATTGCAACAGACATTATGTACATGTAGGCCTACTGTATGCATTGAGCTGCAGAGGTTGCATGTACATTTAACGTTACTGTATGCATTGAGCTGCAGAGGTTGCACCATGTACAGCCAGTTAAATAATAAATAATGAGTTGTTACTGTCAGTACAATACAATTTTTCAAACATGTAGATTACTGCATTGTATAATATATATATATATATATATATATATTCACTAATCTTTCAATAGTGGATAGCTCTGTTCTGACACATCATCTTGATAACAGGAAAATGTGTGGATTTATATTGCTTCCCACATGTATGACATATCCTCATGTGTCCAGTGAGGTTTGGGCGACACTACCTGATCATGACTACGATGTGAACCCCCTTTCTGTGGAAGACCAGCTTGACGCAGTAAAGAAACGCATCGCTTTCCTGGAGGATGAAAATAAAAAGCTGAAAAGTGAGCGTTTTGGTCTAGAACGCTTCCAGTGAGCGCCCAATCTGATCAGGTTTTACACTGGTTTTAAGGATTACCACACCCTCAAAGCACTCTTCCTAGCTTTACAGCCTACTGCAGAGTCCATGGTGCGATGGACTCAAATGCAAAGGAACAGCCATAACCTAGAACACATTTCTGTGTCTGGCTTCCATGCAGAGCATTTATCGCTGATTGATCAGTTTTTCCTGTTCTTGTGCCGTGTGAGGCAGGGCTTTTTTGCTCTGGATTTATCTGTACGATTCAATGTGTCGCCGGCCAGTCAGCAGGAACTGTACGACGTGGGCCAACTATTTGCTCTTTATGTTAGGGACCCTCCCAATATGGCCTAGTAGAGCAGCAGTAGACGAGCTAATGCCTCCAGTATTCAGGGAATTCTACCCAAACACAAGAGTGATACTAGACTGCACAGAGATCCGCATCGAGACAGCTAGTTCGAAGGTTTTGAACACCATGACATACTCCCATTATAAAAGTAACACTACACTGAAATCCCTAATTGGGATCACTCCCTCAAGGTCAGTTAGCCTGGTAAGTAATCTATACACAGGATGTATTTCTGATAAGGAGATAACTAAGAGGTCAGGTGTTCTGGACCTCTTAGAGTCAGGTGATGAGGTCATGGCCGATAAGGGCTTCCTTATCAAAGACCTGCTCGATGAAATAGATGTAAAACTTGTCATCCCTGCATTTTTAGGCCCAAGTGGACAGTTTAGCTGTGATGAGCTCACAGACACACAGAGTATTGCTGGCTTGAGAAAAAACGTCAAAAGGTCAATAAGACTCATAAAGGAGTACCACGTTTTTGATGGAGTCATACCCCTTTCACTAAGTGGAACAGTCAACCAACTGTGGACTGTGTGTGCTCTCCTAACAAATTTTCAGGGACCACTGTTTTAAACCTTTGTTATATTCAGCTGACAAGAAAATAGTGCACACAAACCTTAGATAGATTGAAACATATTTAACCTCATTTCAGTACAGTCCCATTTTTTAGCCCACACCTTGAGATGAGCAATCACTATCTTAGTTTAGTAAACAATTGATGATTTGAGTTGGTAGCGAGTTCCAGTTTATTGCTACAACAGAATGACAGTTGACCGAACATATTTTAGTTTAAAATGAACCAACAGTTTTGTTAAAGTTAAAGGACAAAGAATGAAAATATTGTAGAAGGGACAATCTAATGTATAAATATTGAATGTACAGTATAAAAATGAAATGTATCTTATTTTTTATTTTATTGTGATTAAACAGCTTCTTTGAATACAGCCCTGTGTGTGTGTCTCTCCTCACTGGCACAGGAGAGGCAGAAAGTACTCGAAAAAGAAAAGATCCAGCTTAGTTTTCATATTCTCCCATTCCTCCGCATCAAAGTAGATTCGCTCTAGGTGGTGTCAGCAGTACATCCCTTGGGATCCGACGCCCCTTCTCTGCCCATTTTTCGATGTCATTTGTGGTACATGACAGTAGGTGTTCGAGGTTGGTAGTCCAAACCATGTTTGCTGCTGGCCCTGGCTGCATTGATTTCCGATTGAGTAAGAAGGGGGCGTGGCTAAGTTCCCACCACTTGGTTTTTTTTTTTTAAATCCAAGATGGCCACGGCGTGAAATGGGCGTATTGGTTGACTAATAGATTCAGGTGTGTAACTTCTTGGTTGGAACAAAGACCTGCACCCACACCGGCCCTTTCTGGATCATGTTGCCCATCCCTGCTTGAGTCCTTAGCCTAACTGAACTCATTCAATCACAGAAAGTTGAATCAGTTCATCAGGACCTGTTGGAGAGAAACGTTTCATCACTCATCCAAGTGACCTCTTCAGTCTCAACTGACTGCAGGTATCCCCACCCTTATAAACAATACAGTGGCATAACGACCAAAAACAGTGATTGGTTTCATATGCCAATGCTTTTTGCTTTCAAATCACTCCTCAATCCGCCTCCTCCTCCGACCTCCACTCTGCTCACTCCCGACATGTTCGCTTGGTACTTTACTGATAAGGCTTCTGCCATCAGTAACCAGTTCTCTGAGCCTGACCAACCCTATCTGCCGCTGCCAGCTAACAGTGCCTCACTCACCTCATTCTCCCTCCTGACCGGGGAGGAAGTCTCCAACTTCTGCTGGATTCCTGTCCCACTATCTATCCGCTGGACCCGATACCATCCAACCTCCTACAGACCATTTCCCCTGCACTTAACCCCGCAGTCACACACATCATCAACTCCTGCTTACTACGGGTGTGTTCCCCTCCGCATTTAAGCAAGCGTGGGTCACCCTGCGTCTCAAAAAACCTACACTCAACCCAGCTCAGGTTGAAAGCTACAGACCGGTTTCACTCTTACCCTTTCTTTCAAAAATACTTGAGCGTACAGTCTTTAACCAAGTCTCTGAATTCCTTTCTGAGGACAGTCTGTATGATCCGAATCAGTCTGGCTTTAAGCCGGATCCCTCTACTGAGACTGCGCTCCTGTCAGTAATAGAATCAATGCGTTTGGCTAGAAATGCTGGTCAGTCCTCAGCTTTACTGTTGCTAGATCTGTCAGCTGTCTTTGACATAGTTAACCACCAAATCTTCCTCTCCACACTCACTGAGCTTGGTATTCCAGGATCTGCCCTCCACTGGTTCAGGTCCGGCCTCTCGGGGGGGGGGGGGTCTTTTAGAGTATCTTGGAGAAGGGAAGTGTCCAAACTGCACGGCTTATCCACAGGGGTACCTCAAGGGTCAGTGCTCAGTTCCCTCCTCTTCTCGATATACACCTCCTCACTTGGTGCAATCATCCACTCCCATGGTTTCTCATACCATTGCTATGCTGATGATACCCAGCTCTTCCGATCATTCTTGCCAAATGACCTCATAGTCTCGGCATGGATATCGTCATGACTTGCTGATATCTCTGCATGGATGAAAGAATGCCACCTTCAGCTTAACCTATCTAAGACTGAGCTCCTTGGCATCCCAGCCAGTTTATCCTTACGACTGTGGTAGGGAATGGTTCACTGGTAGGTTGAGTGGTTCTGAATGCAGCTCCAGGCCTGACTCCTCTCTCAGCCAATTTCCTCATCAGGGCCAGGTTATCTAAGCCACCTGTGACCACCTGTGCAGTCCTTTTTTTTTTTTTGCCTCCTCTCTTCCTCGGCCTCTGATGTGTCTGGTAGTTGGTGATGCAGTCCCTGAACTTCTAGCGTGGAACCCCTAGTGTTTGCTGCCACTGTTGTGCTGGTTATCAGGAGTATTTCCGGGTGTCAAGGTCCCCTGCTAGAGGTGGTTCACCTGCTGCTGTTTTGCCTTAGTTTCTTTTGTTTGCTTTAGTTTATTTGATTACTAACTGTGTTGGCTCTTATTTAGCTTGTTTTTTGTTGTTGACCTATTTGGTTAGGTTTTTTCCTCAGCGGCCTGAGTTTCATCTTGTGGGAGGCTAGGCACTTGTGGCGAGGTCCCTTCATGTGTGTGTGTGTGTATGTGTGTGTGTGTGTGAGAGAGTAGGAGCACCAGGACACGTGTGGAGAGTTCACCAGTCTGCTGTGAGGTTTTCTGTGGGTTTGCTGTGCTTTCGTAGATGAGTTTGGCTGTTTAGTTTGTTGTAACCGTCGTGTGTCCCTGGTGTGATGCTGATACCCTCATGTTTCCTACCACTAAAACTTTTATTTCGCCTGTTAGCGTGTCTGCATTTGGGTCCTCAATTCCTGCACCCTTTGTGACAATATCTGTATAAGTGTGTGTTTGTCTATGTATGTATGTGCACACACACACTTATATCTGTATAAGTGTGTGTGTGTGTGTGTGTGTGCTCATTTGTGCAAAAATATACAAAATGTGCATCTGAGTCCCCATTCACCCTATTCCTCACATATTGACACATGATTTTTTTTTTTATGGAGGTGTGTATTTCCGCATCTGTGTGGGTGTATGATACATGATTCCCCAACCAATCACATACTCAAGCCGTAGTGAGGGCCACATCTATAAACAGAGAACGTGTTTATGTACATGTGTACTAAAGTAAGACGGGAGTGAAACGCTGTACTTGTTGCCCGGCGCTCCAGACGGTGAAGAAAAGAAGCGGAAAGATGAAGCTCTTGGCCATCCTTGCTCTCTGCTCCTTGGCAGTCGTATGTCTGTCTTCAGGTAAGACCTGCAGTTTTACACATGTACAGGTCAGAGGCTAGAGGAGTGGTAGTCAGTTATGTGCCATGGAGGTTCATGTGCATGCAGGCTTTCTTTCTAACCTGACTCTACACCAGATGTTTTCATTGATTAAAATAACCACCAGACGGGGGCTAATCAGTGAAATCAGCTGGACCTCCATGGCACAACCGAATACCACTGGGCCGGAGGGACGAGGGAGGGGGGGAAATTACATATTTAACATCCAAAATGGAGCAGGTAAACCACGAAAAGGGCACATTTACCACATTAATTTGCATGTTTTTATCTAAACAAGGCAACCCTACATGTCTTTATGCATGCTCAATAATCCAGGTAAGAGAATCACAGAAAGTTGAACCACACACAGATTGAACAATGAAAGCATTTCTTATGCTTCATATTTTCTTTTCCTCTGTTCTGCAGATGCTACCTCTGCTGGCTCCCAGCCTGCCAGTGACAATCCCGCTCAGGAGGGTAAGACTGAAACACATTGGCATGACTTTGATTCAACTAACAAATTGCATTTCTGTTAACGTGTTGAAAATAATCAGTGACAGTTTCCATAGTCGTCATTAATCATAAAAGGACTATTTGTAAAGCAGAACAGGTGTGCAACTAATTTACCATAGAACAAGACAAATTTTGGAAAGTATGGATATCCTAAAATGATAATAAAACAGCTAAATCCTCTTCAGATTAAGGGTCTCTTGGCCAAAAAAACAAAAAAAAACCTTTCATTTCTTGATCTTTTGATCAAGAATCCCTAATAGATGCATTATGCACATTAAAATGCACAGATTGTTAGACATGCATGTTAAGCAGAGCCAACTGAATGTAAATAAACATAATGTGCAGGTGTGTTTGTGGAGAGGGACCAGGCTGCTGCTGTGGTGAGACAGAAGAGAGTTATCGACGAATTGCCTTTTGGCGAGCGGGCAAGGTAGCCATTTTTACTGGTAACATGCACCATTAAACACAGTTTTCTGCTCTCACATGGCCGGTAGGTAACAGTGGATTGACATTTTGTGTACGCATTGTGTACAACAGCCTACCTGTGAGGGTCATAACTTACATTGTGATGTCCTGTGCTATTACTGTAGGTGGAAGATTGCAACCAAAATCTTTGTTCTGATCATATTTTCAAATACTGTGGCTTGTGAAAAAAAATATGTACGAGATGATGTGGAGACTGTTGGCATTTATTACTGGAAATATAATTTGGGATGTCATTCTCTTTCCCTTTCTCTCTCTCTCTCTCTCTCTCTCTCTCTCTCTCTCTCTCTCTCTCTGCCTCTCTCTTCTCAGACAGAAGATGGGTTGTCCGTTTGAGAGGGACGGGCCTTGTACGCACACGACGTAGACAAGTGGAATCATCGCTGCCTACAATGCCCACTATGGACCGATCCCCTACTAGACATTAAGCCACCATGACCTGTTGCCATGAGATGAATGTCCTTTCATTGTCATTGTTCAACGGTTTCTTTGAAACTTTCCTTATGAGAATCAACTTTTCATAACAGTTTTTGCGATATCTAAAGGTTTTTGAATAAAAGAAAAATATGAAAGATGAGGAGTGGGAATGGAAGAAATGCAATATGGACCCAGAAGAGCAGAGGGGGAGAAAGTGGACGAAAGGGGAGAAGAGAACAAACATTGTCAGTTTGATTTTCCATCTTGTATAATTCACAGTGTTGACTCCTCTACAATTTCTATCATTCTGTAGTGTAGTGTGATATCAAATAAAGATTAATAAAATGATCTTGTGTTTTTTCATCGGGCATGGCCATGATATAGACTGAACCTTTTGGTAAAATATCAGACATACACACACCCATCAGGTTCATCATTTTCAATGCATTAATTGACACAACTGGATGCTACATTAAAGGTAGATGGATGGATCGATAGGTAGGTAGGTAGGTAGAAGGATACTTTTTTGTTGGTCTCCAAGCGTGCACGAGCATAAAACACAGAAGATACTCTTGTAAGTATAAAATATGACTGAAAAAAAAACCCCTTAACATTAAAAAAAAATGCAACTCCATTCCCAAAATATCAAATTCGATTCATCCTTATAATTGTCTTATAGAGAAATGCATTGCATGTGGATGCCATTGCAACACATCAGATAATATAATGGCAGTACAAACCTACAAATCAAGGTCCTCAGCAAAGACTATTGGTTGACTAATAGATTCAGGTGTGTAACTTCTTGGTTGGAACAAAGACCTGCGCCCACACCGGCCCTTTCTGGATCATGTTGCCCATCCCTGCTGGAGTCCTTAGCCTAACTGAACTCATTCAATCACAGAAAGTTGAATCAGTTCATCAGGACCTGTTGGAGAGAAACGTTTCATCACTCATCCAAGTGACCTCTTCAGTCTCAACTGACTGCAGGTATCCCCACCCTTATAAACAATACAGTGGCATAACGACCAAAAACAGTGATTGGTTTCATATGCCAATGCTTTTTGCTTTCAAATCACTCCTCAATCCGCCTCCTCCTCCGACCTCCACTCTGCTCACTCCTGACATGTTCGCTTGGTACTTTACTGATAAGGCTTCTGCCATCAGTAACCAGTTCTCTGAGCCTGACCAACCCTATCTGCCGCTGCCAGCTAACAGTGCCTCACTCACCTCATTCTCCCACTTTATTGGGGAGGAAGTCTCCAAGCTTCTGCTGGATTCCTGTCCCACTATCTATCCGCTGGACCCGATACCATCCAACCTCCTACAGACCATTTCCCCTGCACTTAACCCCGCAGTCACACACATCATCAACTCCTGCTTACCACGGGTGTACTCCCCACCGCATTTAAGCAAGCGCGGGTCACCCTGCTGCTCAAAAAACCTACACTCAACCCAGCTCAGGTTGAAAACTACAGACCGGTTTCACTCTTACCCTTTCTTTCAAAAATACTTGAGAGTACAGTCTTTAACCAAGTCTCTGAATTCCTTTCTGAGGACAGTCTGTATGATCCGAATCAGTCTGGCTTTAAGCGGGATCACTCTACTGAGACTGCGCTCCTGTTAGTAATAGAATCACTGCGTTTGGCTAGAAATGCCGGTCAGTCCTTAGCTTTACTGCTGCTAGATCTGTCAGCTGACTTTGACACAGTTAACCACCAGATCCTCCTCTCCACACTCACTGAGCTTGGTATTCCAGGATCTTCCCTCCACTGGTTTAGGTCCGACCTCTCGGGGGGATCTTTTAGAGTACCTTGGAGAGGGGAAGTGTCCAAACTGCACGGCTTATCCACAGGGGTACCTCAAGGGTCAGTGCTCAGTCCCCTCCTCTTCTCAATATACACCTCCTCACTTGGTGCAATCATCCACTCCCATGGTTTCTCATACCATTGCTATGCTGATGATACCCAGCTCTTCCTATCATTCTTGCCAAATGACCTCATAGTCTCGGCATGGATATCGTCATGACTTGCTGATATCTCTGCATGGATGAAAGAATGCCACCTTCAGCTTAACCTATCTAAGACTGAGCTCCTTGGCATCCCAGCCAGTTTATCCTTACAACAACAGATCAATATCCAGGACGGATGAACCCAAGTCATGCCCACAAAGTCTGCCCGAAACCTGGGTGTCATGATTGATGATCAACTAACCTTTAAGGTTCACGTGGCATTGATTGCTCGGTTGTGCTAATTTGCCTAGTACAACATCAGGAAAATTAGACGGTCTAATTCTGAGCATGCAGCACAACTCCTGGTACAGCCTCTTGTTATATCATGCATTGACTACTGCAACTCCTTACTGGCTGGTCTCCCTGGATGCACTTTCAAACCTCTGCAAATTGCAGCACTGCAGCACTCTTAATATCTCTCCACTGGCTCCCAGTTGTTGCCCGTATCAAATTCAAAACCCTAATGCCTGCTTACAAAACGGCTCCCGCCTACCTGAACTCCCTCATTCAGGTCTACACTCAATCCCGCTCACTACGCTCTGCCAATGGAAGGCGCCTGGCATTTCCACTACAGCATGGCCCTAAGTCACTAGCCAGGTCTTTTCTTCTGTAGTTCCTCAGTGGTGGAACGAGTTGCCAAACTCCATTCGATCCGCTGAGTCCCTCTCCATCTTTAAGAAGAAGCTAAAGACCCAGCTCTTTCTCGAACACCTCCACACCTGATGGTATATATATATATATATATATTTTTTTTTTAATTCACTTCTATGCCCCCTATGGATTGCCTTTGTGCACTGCATGCCTATTGACACCTATGTCCTATTGGACTTGAAGCTAGTTTTTTTTTTTTTTTACGCTTGCGTTGTCGCCTCCTGGCTAGATCCTTGTTTGTGTTGTATGAACTCTCAGATGTACGTCGCTTTGGATGAAAGCGTCTGCTAAATTAAATTGTATGCAAATTGCCGTGACCGTTAACTAGAGTTAGGTGAGACTGAAGATATTACAGCCTAGTTGCTTTGTTGACTTGTTTCATTGCCTTGTCGACTGATTTGATTTAGAGACCGTCTGTTTAGGTTTCCAAACTCTGTCCGTGGTGTGTCCGCTCTCCGTGGTTCTGAAGTGTAGCCAATCTTTGACGTACTGACCTTTACAATAACTAATGTGTGTAAACTTTGTCTGTTACTTTGATATTTCTGTTTTATTTGTTATATTTTATGCTGTGAAGCACTTTGTGATTGTATATCTGTGAAAGGTGCTATACAAATAAATTACTAAAATTACTTACTAAACCCACCTATGGTGGTGGTGGTGTGTGTGTGTGTGTGTGTGTGTGTGTGTGTGTGTGTGTGTGAGCGAGTGAGTGAGACGGGGGGGGGGGGGGGTCTACGAGGGTTGCTTGCACCAGGGCCCATAATAAATATGTTACTGTGGAGTTAGAAAACAACGAGACAGGAGACGTGAGAGTAGACGTAGTCGAGGTAGTTTACTAGCTCCAACTTTGCATGTCATACATTCGACAACGACACTGAACTCTGTACCGGAAGCGGAAGTGCATTATCTCTTAGGTGAATGTCTCTAGTTATATAGATGTGGGTCACCACACAGGCCCCCCCAGAATTCACCTACACAAAACAATGCAAAACAGCAAAAGTGCAAGTCATGAACATAAAAATAGACTCTACAACAGAACAGTCAATGACATAGTGCAAAGTCACGGGGAAAACAAGTGACGAGTCGGGGGGCGGACCCTGCGGCCATAACGGCTGCGCTTCACAGGAGCGGAAACAGATGGGGCCGAAACCCGGGCCATAGGCGGGGCCGAAGCAGGAACAGAGGCAGGTGCCGGGGCCGACCTAGGAGGGCGTCCCCGCCGCGGGGGTAGGGCCAATTGCATTGGCTCCCCAGTGTCCAAGTGAGCGGGCTTGAGACGGTCTATAGCGACCGGCTCCGGCCTGCCCCCCATGTCCACCACAAAGTTCTTATCCCCCGCCTCCAGGACGCGGAAGGGCCAGTCGTATGGGGGCTGCAGCGGGGACCGATGGCTGTCGTGCCTAATGAAGACGTACCTCGCCGATGGCAGATCCTTGGGTACGTAGGACCGGGGGAGGCAGTGTTGAGACATCGGAACGGGAGCAAAGGCACCGGCAGCGCTCCGGGACGCACTGAGGTGAGAGGCGGCCGACCAGGGAGCCGTAGCATCCGGAAGAAACTCCCCCGGAACTCGCAGGGGCTGGCCATACACCAGCTCAGCGGAGGAGGTCTGGAGGTCTTCCTTCGGGGCCGAACGCAGGCCGAGCATGACCCATGGGAGCCGGTCCATCCAGTCGCAGCCAGTGAGGCTTGCCCGCAGAGCGGCTTTCATGTCCCGATGGAACCACTCACAAAGTCCGTTGCTCTGCGGGTTGTACGCCGTAGTGCGGTGGATCTTCATCCCCAGGTGCTCAGGGACCGCCGTCCAGAGCTCCGCGGTAAACTGGGAGCCCCGGTCGCTCGTGATGTCACCCGGTGTGCCGAAACGGGCCACCCAGCAGCCGATGAACGCCCGTGCTACCTCTGCTGCCGTCGTGGAGGACAAGGGAATAGCCTCTGGCCACCTGGTGGCCCTGTCCACAATAGTGAGGAGGAACGTATAACCACGGGAGGGGGGCAGGGGACCCACCAGGTCAACATTGACGTGGTCAAACCGCCTCTCTGGAACCACAAACGGCGCCAAAGGGGCCTTGGTATGGCGGTGCACCTTGGCGCGTTGGCACGCCACACACGAGCCGGCCCAGGCTCTAACATCCTTACGGAGCCCAGGCCAAACAAACTTGACGCTCACCAGCTTGGTCGAGGCCTTCACTCCCGGGTGGGAAAGGCCGTGGACGGTGTCGAAAACTCGGCGCCGCCAGGAAGTAGGCACCAGGGGGCGCGGTTGACCGGTGGAGATGTCACAGAGGAGGGTGGTGTTGGCCGCGTCGAACGTCACGTCCTCCAGCCGTAGCGCCGTAGGGGTCGACCGGTAGTCTTGAACGGTCGCGTCCTTGGCTTGGTCCGCTGCCATAGCGGCGTAGTCGAGTCCCAAGTGAACGGCGTTAACAACCGCCCGTGAAAGGCAGTCGGCGACGAAGTTATCCTTGCCCGACACGTGTTGTATGTCCGTGGTAAACTCGGAAACCGCCGCGAGATGGCGCTGCTGACGCCCAGACCACGGTTCTGAGGTTTTGGCCATACAGAACGTCAGCGGTTTGTGGTCCACGAAAGCGGTGAACTGTCGGCCCTCCAATAGGAACCTAAAGTGTCTGGTTGCGAGGAAGAGACCCAGTAGTTCCCTATCAAAGGTGCTGTATTTGCGCTCGCTCTCACGGAGTTGTTTACTGAAGAACGCCAACGGCTGCCAGCCCCCCCCCCCCACCCACTGCTCACACACGGCCCCCACGGCGTAGTCGGAGGCATCCGTTGTAAGGGCTATGGGGGCGGCAGGCGACGGGTGAGCTAGCAGCGCAGCGTTGGCCAGCGCGGTCTTGGCGGCCACAAAAGCCTCGTCCATCCCCGAAGACCAGTCCAGCTCGTCCTTAGACTTCTTACCCCGCAGGGCCTCATACAGGGGACGCATGATGTGGGCGGCACGGGGCAGGAAACGGTTATAAAAGTTCACCATGCCCAGGAATTCCTGCAGCGACTGTACAGTGCGGGGGCGGGGGAACATGGTGACAGCCTCAACCCTGGCAGGGAGGGGAACGGCCCCCTGGGGAGTGATGTGCCCGAGGAAGGTGATGGACGACTCCCCGAACTGACACTTAGCTGGGTTGATGATGAGGCCGTGTTCGCTGAGCCTGTCAAACAGCTGTCTGAGGTGCGTCATGTGTTCCTCCGCCGACGCGCTGGCCACGAGGATGTCGTCTAAGTACACAAACAAAAATGGCATGTCGCGGAGCACAGAATCCATAAGGCGCTGAAACGTCGAGGCGTCGGGCCCGGGCGTAAACTGGGGGGCCCACTGTGGTGATATGATGTTCCACGCCGTGCTTGGCCACCGCCGAGGAGAAGGTGGGTGTGGTGAGCTCGGGGAAATTTGCGAGCAGGCGTTGGTATGGATCCCCGGTGGAGAGTGTGTTAGCGAGGCACAGCGCTCCAGCGCCCCCAAGCGTGCAGGGGTATGACGCAAAAGAGACGGCATCAATCACGCGACAGTTTTTAACATCCACCAGCAGGTTGAAAGCACAGAGGAAATCCGCACCTAGGAGCGGGGTGGATACAGCAGCCATCACAAAGTCCCAGCCGAAACGTCGGCCGCCAAAACACACGTCCACATGTCTGATACCGTACGTCCGAATGGACGTGCCGTTGGCGGCGTCCATCTGGGGGCCGTGACTGTCGGTCATCGTGTCCACAGCTTGTGCTGGTAGTATGCTGCGTTGAGCGCCAGAGTCAACCAGCAGCCGCCGGCCCGACAAGGAGTCTCTGATGAACAACAGCTTGCAGTCACGGCCGGCACCCATAGCCGTTAACGAGCGCCGGCCTTGGCGTTTCCCTGAACACTGTAACTGCAGGGTTTGCGACACCGTTTTGCTTTTGCCCCAAACCTGGCATGGTAATAACAGAGCCCGTCGTCAGGTTGGCGGCGGGCTGTGACCGCAGCCGCAGTGTCCATATAGTCGTACACAGGTGGTGATGGGGCGGTCTGGTGGGGTAGCAGGGCATGCACAAACTGTTGCCGGTTGGCCAGGAAAACCCTGTCTGCTTCAGCAGCCAGAGAACGGTAGTCCTTGGAGGCGGCGAGAGGAGAACTGGCCAGTGCTGTGCGTACAGGTGCGGGGAGCTGCCTCAGAAAAATGTGTGTGAAAAGAAAGGCCGGATCAGCCGATCCCAGCACAGACAGCATTTTTTCCATTAACTCAGACGGTTTGCCGTCGCCGAGGCCATTCGGGGACAGTAAACGGTCTGCCTTCTCCAGCTCCGACAGTTCAAATAGTTTCAGGAGGAATGTCTTTATAGCATCGTACTTGCCAGCAGCTGGCGGAGCTTCCAACAGCGTCATTGCTCGCGCCGTTGTCGATGCGTCTAACGCCGCCACTACGTGGAAGTACTGCGTTGCATCCTGCGTTATCCCTCTCAGCTGGAACTGGGCTTCCACATGTTGAAACCACGGCCGTGGATTATGCTGCCAAAAGTCGGGTAGCTTCACAGTAGCGGTGTAAATGCTAGCGTTAGCAATAGCCATGTTGTTAGCACCGGCGTCGTCGTTGTCAGACATACTCGTATTAGTAGTTCGATCACGTCGGGGTCACCAATGTGGAGTTAGAAAACAACGAGACAGGAGACGTGAGAGTAGACGTAGTCGAGGTAGTTTACTAGCTCCAACTTTGCATGTCATACATTCGACAACGACACTGAACTCTGTACCGGAAGCGGAAGTGCATTATCTCTTAGGTGAATGTCTCTAGTTATATAGATGTGGGTCACCACATTACGCCAGTGCACTTATCTGTCAATAAACGTGTTCAGATGAACTGATTCAACTTTTTATGATTTCCTTACCTTGTGGCATTGTTTTAGAAAAGTGCTCTGTAAATTAAATTTTTATTGTAACCGGTTATTTTCTTGCCCGGTCCAGGATTCGATACGAGGTGTACTGCACCACAAGGCGACATCACTAACTGCTCGGCTAACGTGTCTTATTAGTAGTTTACATTATTATGATTATTATTATTATTATTATTATTATTATTATTATTTCTTTCACGTTTCCGTTGTACATCCTGTAGAGCCGGGTCCAAACTATGGACCTGAGGCACTATAGGGCAGACGTCACTTGATTGACAGTACTCGTCGTCATATGTGGGCTGTTCTGAGTGGGGGGCGATCTTCTGGACTGCACGGATGTTGATGCTTCCTGGGATACGGTTGGTGAGCTTTTCCATTCCCTTCTTCATGAGTCCCGGAGCTCCGATGACCACTGGCGTTGTTTCGGTCTTCGTCCCCCACATCCTGTTGATTTCATTCTGATTTCATTATCATTATTATTATTATTATTATTATTATTATCTGGATTATTGACTATTCATGGAGACGTTTTGAACTCATTCGAGTTAGACGTAAAGGTGCGCTGACATGGGCTATGCTTTAAAACCTTAGCCGAAGACACTGGTTGCAAATAGGAGGCTTTGCCCCTTTCCTCGGGCTGCTGGTGCTGGAGTTCACCGCTGGGAGTGATGACACGTTTTCGCTCCATTTGTTTTCGGTGACGTTTAATGTCACCCTTTCCGCCTGCGCTCGCGGCAAGGTAAACATGGCGAACAACCAGCGCAGCCGATAGCTGCATTCTCTCTAACATGTGTTGAATTAACGCCTTTACCATCACAAAGCGTTATTTTTTTTTAACCTTGCACACACAAAAGTGGGTGCAGGGCGCTAGATATTTAAACTTTTTAACGCGGAAAGAGGTAAAGTGAAGTTTTGCCACCTGTATTACGATGCCGGCTAGCGAGTTAGCGTGTGTTAGCCTGCAACGCTAGCTAGCCAAGGGGTTGTCCGTTATTGATAAAGTTTACTGGCTGGTTATGGTTGTTTGTTGCATGAGTCGTAATAACTTGGTTTCATTTTTAGATTTGTTTCTAAATGTGTTAAAGTTATGGGGGCAACCTAGTTTGCTAACCGTATTTAGCTTTAGTCATGTAATCACGATCATCGTTAACCCCCGAAGCTATTAACATTATTCAGTGCTAATATCATTGCATATTATTGTTACATACATTTGTAGCAAAGAGTCTTAACTCTACGATTTTATCTAAATAAATCTACTGGCCATTTCCTGTAAACCTGATTTAGGTATCGGTGAAATGTGCTCAAATGAATGTCACTGCAATTAACATAATTTGCAATTGGTAGATAAGCAGATTGTATTTGTAGGATTTTGGAATTTGACTTGCCCATTTCGTTACGGCTCAATTTAATTGTGGTTTGATTGTAACGATCGGCAGGGTGAAGAAGACTCGCCGTCACCATGGGGCGACGATCGACCTCCTCCACCAAGAGTGGGAAGTTCATGAACCCCACCGATCAGGCCAGTAAGTACAACCCATAAGTTTAACAATTTCAATCAATCAATCAGTCACGTTGCATTTTATATAACGCTTTTCTAGTTGCAATGCTTTACATTTCTGGTCAAATCTGAATTTCAGACACCTGTTATAATGGAACACAAGCCGTTTTCTGTACAATTATACAGGTTCACAATTTGTTTCATGTTTTCTGGGAGTGTCGTGTCTCAGTGTATTTGTTTGCCCCTGATGCAACACAGTTAAGTCTGAGATGTGCATCTTGTTAGCCGTTTTGCTCCATTCTGTCATCAGTTATATTTATTTATACTCTACCTGTTTTACAGGGAAAGAGGCAAGGAAAAGGGAGCTGAAAAAGGTATTACTGGATTTTACAGGATATTTTTTTTTCATTGTGAATGACAGACAATTTTCTTTTGTTGATCATTAGTTTTCTCACTGTCCTCATACTAGAACAAGAAGCAGAGGATGATGGTGAGAGCTGCTGTGCTGAAGATGAAGGATCCCAGACAGATCATAAAAGACATGGAGAAGCTGGATGAGATGGGTGAGGGCTCTGAATATGCACCTGGCAACAGAATTATGATTTTGACAATTCAATGTGTTTATTGGGGGAACCGTTTTTTGTCCTAACTGTGGGTGGTAAATATACTGCTCAAAAAAATAAAGGGAACACCTAAAAACACAATATAGACCTCGATGAATGAAATATTTCAGCTGAAAATCTTTATTTATTAGACAGAGGAATGTGTTTAGAGCAAAATAACCTAAGAATGATCAATGGAAATCAAAATCATTAGCCCATTAAGGTCTGGATTCAGAATCATACTCAAAATCAAAGTGGAAAATGAGAACATAGGCTGATCCAACTTCTGTGGAAATTCTTCAAGATGATTCAAAATGAGGCTCAGTAGTGTGTGTGGCCTCCACGTGCCTGTATGCACTCCCTACAATGTCTGGGCAAGCTCCTGATGAGACGACGGATGGTCTCCTGAGGGATCTCCTCCCAGACCTGGATCAGGGCATCGGTCAACTCCTGGACAGTCTGTGGTGCGACATCGCGTTGGCGGATGGTACGAGACATGATGTCCCAGAGGTGCTCGATTGGATTCAGGTCTGGGGAACGTGCAGGCCAGTCCATAGCATCAATGCCCTCGACATACAGGAACTGCTGACACACTCTGGCCACATGAGGATGAGCATTGTCATGCATGAGCAGGAACCCAGGGCCCACTGCACCAGCATATGGTCTGACAATGGGTCTGAGGATCTCATCCCGGTACCTAATGGCAGTCATGGTACCTCTGGCTAGCACGTAGAGGTCTGTGCGGCCCTCCAAGGATATGCCTCCCAAGACCATCACTGACCCACCGCCAAACCGGTCATGCTGGAGGATGTTGCAGGCAGCAGAACGTTCTCCACAGCATCTCCAGACTTTCTCACGTCTGTCACATGTGTTCAGTGTGAACCTGCTCTCATCTGTGAAGAGCACAGGGCGCCAATGGCGAATCTGCCAACCAAGATGTTCTCTGGCAAAGGTCAATCGGGCTGCACGGTGTTGGGCTGTGAGCACAGGCCCCAATTGTGGACGTCGGGCCCTCATACCATCCTCATGCATTCTGTTTCTCACTGTTTGAGCAGAAACCTGCACATTAGTGGCCTGTTGAAGGTCGTTTTGTAGGGCTCCGGCAGTGCTCCTCCTGTTCCTCCTTGCACAAAGGACCAGATAGCGGTCCTGCTGCGGGGTTGTTGTCCTCCTGCGGCCCCCTCCACGTCTCCTGGTGTACTGGCCTGTCTCCTGGTACCTCCTCCATGCTCTGGACACTGCTGGGGGACACATCAAATCTTCTTGCCACAGCACGCATTGATGTGCCATCCTGGATGAGCTGCACTACCTGAGCAACTTCTGTAGGTTGCAGATACCGCCACATGCCACCTCTAGTGGTGAGGGCACTAGCACAATGAAAAACTAACCAAAGATCGGCCAGAAAAGATGAGGACAGGCAAATGGTCTGTGGCCACCACCTGCAAATCCATCCTTTTATAGGGGTTGTCTTGCAAATTGTCTAATTTCCACCTGGTGGAAATTAGACAATTTACCAACAGGTGAAATTGATTCACAAATCAGTGTTGCTTCCTAACTGGACAGGTTGATATCTCAAAAGTGTGATTGACTTGGAGCTACATTGCATTGCTTATGTGTTCCCTTTATTTTTTTGAGCAGTGTATATGGTCCCATTGCATTTTCAATGGGGAAAGTTAACTTTTTTTTTAACAATACGTGTATTTGCACTTTTTTAACTGAATGTTACAGTTTTTCTGTTTTCTTCCAACACTCTTGCCGTATGAATTTTCCTGATCATGCCACTTTTTAGAGCCGTCTTGTTGAATTTTCTTCTCCAGGTAAACTTACGCTAATATATTTTGGTCTATGTATCAGAGTTCAATCCAGTGCAGCAGCCCCTGCTCAATGAGAAGGTGCTGAGGGACAAAAGAAAGAAACTACGGGAGACGTTTGAACGCATTGTCCGTCTCTATGAGAGAGAGAACCCTGACACCTACAAGGAGCTACGCAAACTGGAACTGGACTATGAGACCAAGCGAGGACAACTGTCCCTTTACTTTGACTCAGTCAAGGTATATGTATATGTATATGTAGTCAAGGTATATGGGGATTTCAGGTGCTTCTTGCATGCATGTAGGATTTAATTTTGTTTTTTCATGAACCTGGAGGATAAAGAGTTGGTTTTACATTTTACATTATGATAATGAATTCAAGTTTTACATCTCATCATCACTTCAGGACTGACTTCATTCATCACCATCCTCATAGCACACTTGCAAAGCATATGTTTCTGAGGGCTCTGTTTCTATAGCAGATAATACTCCTACTCATTTTTCTCTTAAAAATCTTTGTTATTCAGAATGCAGAGTCAGTGGAGGTTGACAGTATCCCACTGCCAGAAATGCCTCATGCCCCCTCCAGTATTCTCATCCAGGACATCCCTTTGCCAGGAGCCCAGCCTCCCTCCATACTGAAGAAAAGTTCCTCATTTGGGTAGGCATTGACCTGCATAGTTTTCTGTTTATTGTTTGTGTGGTTGTAGTTGCTATATAATGAATTCCTGTGTATCATACCATAGTACTTACACAATAATACTAGGTCTTGTCTCAGACTGGAATTAATCTGAGTGTTCTGTGGTATAATTCTTGAAACACTCATCAAAAGACTCATGACAAACAACTTTTAACTTTTCCTTTTAACTCTCCTCTCACACCAATTTTTTCTCTCCTTTTTTATTCTCCCCCCTGTTCTGTGTTCTATAGTAAAGGTTCTCTGTCATCATCCTCTGGACTGGTGTCAGCAGCAGTGGCAGGCGTTCCTCGTCTGCCCCCTGGGAAGAAACCCCCTGGCCCTCCACCGGGTCCCCCGCCTCCACAGGTCTTGGCTTTGTATGGCATTCCTGCTCGTCATGCTTATGGGACAGACACAGGTGATGCATAAAGGAATCTGAAAAACGTATTGTATATATGTGGGTTGCCCTCACCTTCCCTTTTCAAACCTAAAGTATTTCTTTTCTCTCGCTCTCTCTTTCTCTGTCTGTCTCACGCACTCACTTACTTACTCACACAAACACACACACACACACACACACACACACACACAACAGAACCTTCTGCTCCTGGTCTCGAGAAAGACTCTGCAATGGACATGGGAAGAGGACGGGACAGTGGCAGTGAGAGTGACAGAGAAGGGGACGATGGGGAAGATGATGACAGTGACTCTGAGGAGGACAGTGAAGGAGAGAGGGATGATGAAGGCGACAGGAGGATGAGTCTGGATAGGCCAGATGATGACAGAGGAAGAGAGGAGGACAGAACTGATCGACATGCAAGTGAGTATTTAAAATAGTTTGTGTCATATTTATTAATGTGAACTTACATATTGCGTGAAGGTACAATAAAAGCTGATGTTTCGAAACCTCAGCTTTCTAACCTCAGCTCATATTGAATGTCATGCTTGAAAAGAGTGTCATCTAGATGCCTTAAACTGTAAATGCCATTGTTGTGAAACATCACGTCTGTTAGTATTCTCACACATTATAAGATACTTAGAATTTTGTCTTGAATTTATGGTACTTTACGTTAGATCTCGAAAAATTACTGTTGTCTTCAATTAAAACATCCCTTTGATTAATGTCTCCATTTCCGTTGCAGCTCGCAGTGTACGTTTTGCAGATATGCCCCCAGCGGCACCCCGAGAAAGAAAGAAGAAAAAGAGGGTGGTGAAGAAGACCAAGGCGATTACCCCTCTGCAAGCCATGATGCTTAGGATGGCAGGTATTGTATTTCACGGATATTCAATTCAATTCAATTTATTGTCATTAAAAACAATGTGCAGGCACATGTTAAAAATGAAATGAGGGCTGTGGCTTCACCAAACAGTGCAAGACAGACACAGACAAACACAGCAAACACAATATAAGATATACACACATGAAGACCAAAAGCTAAAAATAAGTTAAAAGAGCTGGAGTACAAAATATTTAAAAATATCTACAGACATTCAGTGGGTAGCCTCTGTCTCTGGCACTCTACTAATCAGAATACTACTACATACAACCTTTTCATTCTCTTCTTTTGATAAAACTGTTTCCTTTGTCATTTTTTTGTCTACAGGCCAGTCTGTTCCTGAAGAGGAGGAGGAAGAAGAGGTTGAGGAAGAATACACAGATGAATCAGACACTTCTGATATTGAGGACAGAGGACCACCTGGAGACAACCAGTCCAATGTGATACCGAGTCAGCGTCTTCCCCCTCCTGTTGGGCCAATGGGCGGACAGCAGGGGCCTCCACACTTGCAAGGTCCACCAATGGCAGGGCCCCCACCACTTGGACCGCCCCCTGCTCCTCCAATGAGGCCTCCTGGTCCACCTTCTGGGCCACCTCCTGGCCCCCCTCCTGGTAAATTCAGTGTCTGTTGTTTAGTATTCAAGTTCCTGGCAATGGCCCTTTTCAAAGATATTATAGTTTAAAGTGATACTGACATCAAAATCTGAAAATTCCTATTGATAGGCTATGTTCCGAGTTGGAATGTGACCACGGAGAAATTCAGTGGCCAAAACAGCGTGTCTGTGGCCACTGGAGAGAGATCTGTGATTGACTGTAAATGGTGTCCAATGACAAATTGTGCCGGTGGATATGTAGACACCAGTCAATTTGCATATAGGATGTGTCCATAGCAAGATGCTATAAAACCACAGAGAAGCCGTTCTTTCACCCCCTCCTGCTAGCTACTTGGCTCGAGTTCGTGCTATTTTGCTGAGACTTTATTATTGATCTTGCTACGACGTATTGCTATCTATCTATCTATCTATCTATCTATCTATCTATCTATCTATCTATCTATCTGTCTATCTGTCTATCTGTCTGTCTGTCTGTCTGTCTGTCTGTCTGTCTGTCTGTCTGTCTGTCTGTCTATTTATCTAAATATCTATCATCTATCTATCTAACAGTTATTTGTATCACCGAATCCTCCTCCTCGAAACTGTAATCCTCGCGAGAGGATCTCCCTCTCGCTAGCCGACATTTTTTGTAAATAACAAGTGACGAGTGGTACCGAGCCCCACCCACCCAGGAAAACCGTAGCCAATAGCTTTGAATTCATAAAATCACACCTATTTTTGGTTATGATTCAAACTCCCAATGTTAAAAAATGTGTTCAGAAAGGGCATGTCAGTCTCTCTGTAAACACTTTTTAGATGACATCTTTTATATTATCCTTAGGTGCGCCTCCGTTCTTGAGACCTCTTGGTATGCCTGGAGGTCTTAGGGGTCCGATACCACGTCTACTACCTCCCGGACCCCCACCAGGTCGGCCACCTGGCCCACCTCCTGGTCCTCCTCCTGGTCTCCCACCTGGCCCCCCACCACGAGGACCACCTCCCAGACTACCTCCCCCAGCACCACCAGGTACTTTGTGTTTAGGTGTATGTGTGTAAAGATACTTAACTATGTAAAATAAATTTATGCATGAACTTTTTGTTTTTATTGCTTATTGAATGAAACATTTGTCGAGCGTGCACAGATATGTTAAACTCTTGAATGAGACATCAGTTCTGCTTAGCTCCTGCTAATCCTTCAGGTAAGGCGGTAACAATAGTTCAGACCTTTATATGGTACTGAACGTCCAGTAAATCTACTCAATGTTAAACTCTAAGGAAAAAGTTTCCGTGCATGCAAACAATGACAAACGGTTTTAACATTTCAAACTTGATCCTTTTTTTCTTGCTTCTCCTCACAGGTATCCCGCCTCCTCCACCAAGAGCTGGGGGACCTCCTCGTCCCCTTGCCCCACCCCTCTCTCTCTTCCCTCCACCCCTCAACTCCAATGTGCTCAGTGCTCCCCCCAGTATTGTCCAGCGGCAAAAAGGCTCAGGCTCTACCCAAGAGGCTTCTCAGAGCAACATGCCTCCTCCTGTTATGCCCATGCCGATGCGCCCAGGAGTCATGCAGATGCCCCCTCCCCCAGGAACAGCTGCCCCCTCCACAGGCCCCAACCCTGCTGGCAATCCTCCCAGTCTTCACCACACAGCCACCATCGAGAAGCGAGCAAACATCACTTCTGTCCCGCCCAGCGGAAGCAGCTTGGCAGCAGTTGCCGGGTCTGGTGGGGCCACCATCTCTGCCAAGCCACAAATCATCAACCCCAAGGCAGAGGTCACCCGCTTCGTACCCACAGCGCTTAGGGTGCGTAGGGACAAGGGTAGTGCAGTACCTGGGGCAGCACCGGGGCCTGTGGAGAAAGCAGGAGGTGGTGTAGGAAGGAGAGGAGATGATGGCATGGGAGCAGCCCAGGGGCAGAAGCAGCAGGCCAGCGCTGCTCAAATCGGCTCAGCCAATCCAAGCCAGATGAGTGCTATGCCTCAGCCCAACATGAAGACTAAGGACCAGGTGTATGAAGCCTTTATGAGGGAGATGGAGGGGCTCCTCTGAGACTCAAGAAAAATGGAGGGATGTTCAAAGGAGGCAGTTTAGAGTGTTTTAGTTTTACACATTTTCTGAACAGAGTAACGGGAATAGATAATTGTTAAGCCAGAAGGAAACCACCCAGATCATTTTCTCAGCCTTTAGCTAAACAAGAGTACTGCAAAATTTCAGCAATGGTCTTTGTAGCCTAATAGAGCTTCATATAGTGTGGAATGCTGTTATTCCTCTAAGAATTGGTTGATTTATGATATTAAATCTGACCAGAAAATGTGTAACTGAAAACATCCATATTGGTTGCTTTTCCACCAAGCAGCAAATAGCAAGAACACATAATGCTCTCAAAAAACGGAAAAAAATATTTTGCTAGAGATGACGTGAGTTTTTGTTTCCCCAGTAGTTTTTGTGTTGTTCGTCCCAGCCAACTGTGTTGATTTGGCTTGACCAGTACAACATTTTTTTTTTATATTAATGTCAAGTTGTATATTGTTGATTTCTGAAATACTTGGACAGCAAATTCAAGATACTCATCAGTGGAATGGTAATAAAATATCCATGTCTGAAACTGTTTGATCTTGGCAAACATTGCTTTTAATATTTGGTTGCAGGGGTTTATACATTTTGCTTAGAATGCACAAATTCACATGCCGCTTTAGTAATTGCATGCACTAAAACAACGTCCAGGCCAGAGTACAAACTATAGGAGATGGCAGGAAGTATAGCAGAATTTAGTTCTGTGCTTTGGCATGAAAGCCTGCAACGCCATAAAATGAAGACGTCAATTCCCAGAAGGCATCACGGTTTAATCGCTGGTCCGTTTCCGCTTTTGCGCACTAGAAAAAAGAACACGTTGGGGGGAGAAAGCATGGCGGACGAACCTCAGCAAAGCGTTAAACTAAAATTGGACGAAACGGACGAAGGCTCGAGTAATGATGAGACGTGCGGTGATGTAAATGGCGTGGAAAACGAGGAGAAGAAGACTTTTAAGGACTTGGTAAGTTGTCTTACAGCGCACGAGGAGTCCTTGATGTTACCCGATGTACAGCGGCTGAGTTCACCCGGCTAGATCCGTCGGCAAGATACCGCCACTGTCGGGAGAACGTTAGAAGAAAGACCGCCGAGTTCTTTAGGTGCAGTATATGTATAACTTCCGTGCAAGACTTAGCTGACGGGTCAGACGATTGTTGTCATCAACAGGGTGTCACTGAGGTGCTCTGTGAGGCTTGCGATCAGCTAGGATGGAAGAGTCCAACGAAGATTCAGATAGAAGCCATACCCGTAGCTCTGCAAGGTAAGAGACCATGCTTTCTAACATCCCTGACAACGCAACCACGAATGAAAGGCTGCTGCTATTCTACGGTTTTCCGTCAGTTTTGCGTCTAACCTAAAATCTCCGCGTCCTGTCTTGTCCGTCTTGTGAAACCGTCCCTCCATCCTTTCCTACGCATTGACAGGGAAGGACGTCATTGGTTTGGCAGAGACCGGTTCAGGGAAGACCGGTGCCTTTGCACTTCCCATCCTCCAGTCTTTGCTAACCTCAGCGCAGAGGCTTCATACGCTGGTGCTGACTCCCACCAGAGAGTTAGCCTTTCAGATCTCGGAGCAGTTTGAGGCGCTGGGCTCCAGCATAGGTGTTAAGTGTGGTATGTAAGACGTGTTGTGCCATGTGTGTAATTGAGTCACTTTGGCCAGAACCTGTGTCATAGAAACAGATGAATCAAAGCCAGTGTCATAAAAGAAAACAAGGATTTAGTTGGTATTTGTGTACAAGAATAGTTTTGTTTGTTATGACATGTCTCTTTCAATTCTGTTCTAGCTGTCATTGTTGGAGGAATTGATATGATGTCCCAGTCTTTGGTCCTGGCTAAAAAACCACACATTGTTATTGGTAAGACATCTGCTGTAAACAATGGTGTTACCGTAGTACTGTGTGAAGCTTTTGAACACTATGTATTGTTTTGTTATAATAATTGCTCTATGTAAGCGTGCAGCTATTTAAATGAAAAAATGGCCACAGCTGAAACTGCTGAGTAGTAGTTCATTTTATCCATTCATACCTGCAAAATTTGGGCGTAAACGGATTGAACTGTGTTTTTCAGCCACCCCTGGTCGGTTGATAGACCACCTTGAGAACACCAAAGGCTTTAACCTACGAGCCCTGAAGTTCCTGGTAATGGATGAGGCTGACAGAATCCTTAACATGGACTTTGAGACAGAGGTGGGCAGTTTAAAGCAAAGTCCAGTGGGCAGTTTAAAGCCAACTCCACAATCAACTGGCTGTCAACAAAAACAATATAAACATTTTGCACTATACAGAAAAACACTTTGTGATTTCACTTGACGCACACTTTTATGGCTATTTTATGCTGCATTGATCATTCTACAACCCCTCTCATAAACAGTCTGCTTAGTAAATTTGTGCAGGCAGAATGGCTTGCATGAAAGCTTTCCTTTTAATGTTCTCAGATGACTGACACAAATATTGTAGTCTGTGGTAGGGTTGGGCAATATGTCAAAATTTTCCTGCGGGCCACTGTCAGCCCAACAATCGGCAATTGCCGATTACCCCCCCCCCCCCCTCCCGTCAGCTTTTTCAGCAAATGCAGTCATGGAAGAGCTCATTGGGAGCTATTTGGATTTATTTTGGATTTAAACTGGCTGCAGCTGGGGAGCTGAAGGACCTAAATGAATTAATTTGTTGTCTTTGCGAACAAGGAGTGCCAGCAAAAGATTCTAACACAACCAATTTGCACGTGCGTTAATGTGAAAATCTAATTTCACTGAAACATTACAGCCTATAGGCTAATTATTTTCACATTAACAAAATAAATCACATTGAGATCTTTGCTAAGCAATAAGATGTAAAGACAGGCTGAGCAACTGTTTGACACAATTTGGCGGGGGGGTCGATGGCGTCAGAGAAGGACGCCTCCGCTTGCAGCCTCCAAATGAACAAGCAGGTGGAGATAACATGACTATGCTATTAAATGATCAGGGTGCACAACTGCACATAATAGTTTTTGGTCTAGTTCTCATATGGTTTATGAATTGATGTTGCTTTTCATTACCAATCGATCAGACAGCAATTCAGTAAAGATTGTTTGCCCAGTTTTGTGAAAAACTCATTGGAAATCAGTGCAACAAGAACATGCGTATGGCCCATCTCAAACTGCCAGTTCCTATTTGCGCACGCTTTGAATTGCGCTTTACACGATGAAAGACTACTATTTACCGAGTTGAATTCTCAGAGGCAGGCCATTAAAATAGCAAAAGGACCAAAATCGCGCAAAAAATCGCTCAACCATCGATTGGACTCAGCCAGTCACCAATTGCTGATCTCTTCGTCCAGTCGGCCAAGTCTGTAGCCAGCAGCTAACAACATGTACCCAGGTTCTGCTGAATGACAGAAGCCAAGCATGTGTGGGCTTGGCTGTTACTTGGATGGGAAACCTGGGAAAACGAAGTTGCCCCTGGAATTGGTGTTGATTGGCCAGTAGGGGGCAATCTTACCTCTGGTCCTAATGAAAGGAATCCCAATGCCCCAGTGTAGTGACGGGGACACTGTGCCGTAGGAGATGCCGTCCTTCGGATGAGATGTTAAACCGAGGTCCTGACTCACTGTGATCATTAAAAGATCCCATGGCACTTATCGCAAAGAGTAGGGAGTTCCTCGGTGTCCTGGCAAAATTCCCAACCTGGCTGTCTCCATATGGTCACCTAATCATTTCCCAGTGTAGTTGGCTCAATGTCTTCCTCTCTCCACCTCAAGCTGATGTGTGGTGAGCGTTCTGGGGCACTATGACTGCTGTGAATCACCCAGGTGTGTGTTACACATTGGTAGTAGTTGAGATGAGTTTCCCCCTTTCACCGTGAAGCGCTTTAGGAATCAAGATAAAGTGCTATATAAATCCATCCATCCATTATCCAAACCGCTTATCCTGCTCTCAGGGTCGCGGGGATGTTGGAGCTTATCCCAGCAGTCATTGGGCGGCAGGTGGGGAGACACCCTGGACAGGCCGCCAGGCCATCACAGGGCCGAAACACACACACACACACACACACACACACACACACACACACACACACACACACACACACACACACACACACACACACACACACACACACACACACACACACACACCTAGGGACAGTTAAATACAGCCGATTCACCTGACCTGCATGTCTTTGGACTGTGGGAGGAAACCGGAGCACCTGGAAACCCACGCAGACACGGGGATAACATGCAAACTCCACACAGAGAATGACCTGGGACGACCCCCATGGTTGGACTACCCCGGGGCTCGAACCCAGGATCTTCTTGCTGTGAGGCAACCGCTCTAACCACTGTGCCACCGTGCTGCCCCAAACACATGATAGTCTGACGAGTTGAACCTACAACCCTCTGATTATGAGACATCACTACTGAACACTACACCACAATCTCCTCGCTATATAAATATAATCCATTATTATTATTTGTCTTTTTTTTTGTAAATCTGATTTCATTATACACCTGTTCACCATTTCTTTCTTACAGGTGGATAAAATCTTGAAAGTGATCCCCAGAGACAGACGTACCTTCTTGTTCTCTGCCACCATGACAAAAAAGGTACACAGACAAATACCTCATTTTTTAAGCTCTGCTCAAGTGCAGCTGTGGTTTGTAATTGCTGGAGCTGGTGGTTTACCAGAGCTGTGTGTTGTAAAATGTGACTGGATTTATTTCACAGCATCGATTGTACACATCTATTTGCTCTGACATTATCTCATGGTCCTATGTGTGTTTCAACAGGTTCAGAAATTACAGAGAGCTGCCCTGAAAGATCCTGTGAAATGTGCTGTGTCAACCAAATACTCGACAGTCGACAAGCTTCAGCAATACTACGTCTTCATACCATCCAAGTACAAGGCAGGATGAAAGACTACTATTTTAAATTTCCATTTGTTTTGTAGCATCCATCCACCCAGCCATCACCCCTAAAAGCTAAACCTATGGCTACAATCTCCACTGTTTTTGCAGAGGCCAATGCTGGCATATGGATGGGTCTGCAACAATGTTTGTATGTGTGTGTTTTTGACAGGATTGTTACCTGGTGTCCATCCTGAATGAGCTGGCAGGGAACTCTTTCATCATTTTCTGTGGCACATGTAACGGCGCCCAGCGGGTGGCACTGTTGTTGCGTAACTTGGGAATCACCGCTATCCCGTTACATGGCCAAATGAGTCAGGTAAGGTCCAGCACTACCGAAACGTGTGCACACTCACACTTCCATGTACATTATGAATGAAAAGCTGCTTGTCCTCTATGTTCAAGGCATCATACCATAAATTCATATATACTGGGGAGCAATATGTTGGTGGAAATATGGTTCGATGCTGCACACATGGTCTTTCGCTGTCTGTCTCTCCCTACAGCTGCTTGATAAAGACAGTGTTTGTGTGTCAGCATTAAGCAATTTATACTAACAAACATGGCATCGCTGGATCAGATCATCCAGTAGGTTATCAGCAGCATGAAAAATGGAGTGATTTTGTATTTTCTGCCAGTGTGGAGCAATTTATGGTATACTACTCTCCATGCAGTAAGCCCAGTAAGATTATGTGCCATAAAAATTAGTATATTAAGAATAATAATTTAATTGTTTTATATTTACTGATAGATTTTCCTGTGGCTCCTGAGGTTTTTCAACTGCATTGACAGTCTTGTGTTTTTGTTCCTACTTCACACTTACAAATGATTTTTTTTTCAGCAAAGAAACCCTCCATTTGTCTTTAGGCGAACAATTTCATGGCTATCTTAAAGGCTTCCTTTTGGTGTTTATGTTGTGTGTGTTTTAGTTTTGTAAGTATTCTGTTTCCGGACATTAACTTACCCTCTGTCTGACTGTCAGAATAAACGTCTAGGAGCGCTAAACAAGTTCAAGTCCAAGGCCCGCTCGGTGCTGTTGGCGACTGATGTGGCGTCCAGAGGTCTGGACATCCCTCATGTCGACTGTGTCATTAATTATGACATTCCCACTCACTCCAAGGTACTTGAGTGCTAATGTACAAAAGATTTTCCAGTGATTTGATGTGTTCTTTTCCTTCCCTTGATGAATCTCATGCAAATAAGATATTTTGCATAACTATTTGATTTTTATTGTGCGTCTTTCTGTCTGTCTCAGGACTACATCCATAGAGTGGGGCGAACAGCCAGAGCCGGACGGTCTGGAAAATCCATCACTTTTGTCACTCAGTAAGTTTGGCCTCCTTAAATTTACTAGTTATCATTATTCTAACCATTGCTACATCACTGTGGAATTATTTTTTCACTGGCCAGCATTTTTGTTTGACGGCCTAATTCTTCATTGTGCCTGTCTGATGCCCTTTTGGCTGAACGGTTATTGTGTATGCTTCAGTTGAAAAGAAAATTAGTATGAGTTTGGTAAAATTAACACCTAACTTGATTGCCACCCCCACCGATGCTAGGTATGATGTTGAGCTGTTCCAGCGAATTGAAGTGCTGATTGGCAAGAAACTTCCGGCTTTCCCCACCCAGGAAGAAGAAGTGATGATGCTGGTAGAGAGGGTCAGCGAGGCCCAGAGGTTTGCAAGACTGGTAAGTCATAATCACAACTTGACATGTTTGAGAGTTTCTTGAATGATGACTTAAGTTTTACAACACTGCCGTAATGTGTAGCACCAGCTGGCTTTTTGGCTTTCTGCTTTTTCTCTAAACTCATATTGTCTGATATCTTGCAACTCCTTATAGTTCAGTTAAGAATTTACACGGTCCTCTAAATGTTAAGTAAATTATGACCCTAGGATCATGGAGCTTGCACAAAAAGCATTTTCTGACATGAATTAAACTTTTTAACGAGGCACTTAAGTCTGAAAATCAATGTCTGTCCTTATTCCCAATCAGCTGACTAATTAGAGGCATTTCCTGTGTAGTGGTGACTGCTTTCTGAGTCAGATATCATTCTTGTACTTGTATTATTCCTGCACAAATGTAGTTTCATTTCATGGCCGGATTAACCCACCAGGGGGCCCCGGGGCACTCGCCCGGTATGCCCGGTCCGTAATCAAGCATTGTTTCATTTGATGACCCAGACTTAAAAAAAAGTAACTCCCAATGGCTTTTCTTTCACAGGAAATGAAGGAGCAAGGTGAGAAAAGGAAAAGGTTTAAAGGAGGAGATGGCGATGAGGATGACACAGAGCAAGCAAGTGGTGTCAGGAAGAAGGTGAAAGGAGGGGGTGGAAGAGGAGGAGGAGTTGGAGTTGGAGGAAGAGGGGGAGGAGGAAGAGGAGGAGGTGGAGGAAGAGGGGGAGGAGGAAGAGGAGGTAAAAGGGGTGGTGGAGGAGCTTGGAAGGGAGGACGCTAAACACCCCCACCATAACAGACTGTGAAACACACTTTGACACACAACACCTTTTCTACCATTGCTGAAAATGTGATGATGATAAATGGAGGTATTCCAGTTTCTTAGATGGATCAAAACAAATATTTAATATCTGAAAATGTGCTCTTTGAAATGTTTTCATTTGTAATAAAATTTAAACGCAATAACTGAGGCCTGTGTAGTTCTTGGGTTGCAGGTGGATGGTTTGAGTCGATGCGTTGTAATATTCCTTTCAGACACAAGAGGGAGACGTTTCACACCACACGAGTCTGGATCGATATATATGTGCAGCGTTAATCGCTTTGTCAGCTATATATATATAGAGAGAGAGCTATATTATTTCTCGCATGTTTTATTTAATTTAATTTAATGCTTTTCTTCGTTTCTAAAACACGTTATACAACATATTTTGTATTTGTAAATAGTAAAGCACTGTCCTCATTTATTTCCAATGTATCACAAGCAACAGGTGTCGTTCACGGTCCGATCCGTCCCTCCTCCATGTCGGATTGCGAAGTTCTGCGGGTCGACCTGCTTTCATCCCAACAGCGTCAGGAGAGCTGGACCGCAAAGCGGGAACCCAGTTGTCTCGGTCGCGTTTAGTGGGAGTGTGCAAATGCATAGATATTCTAGGATAGATAAAACATGCGTCCTCAAGCGGCGTCTTTCAGTCGTCGCTCTGCGCTTCTGAACTCGGAACAAGGCTCTCCTCGGAGGTCCGCAACGATGTGGAACTAAAGAAAAGCGGCGAGGTTGGCCCAGAGTCACAGAACGTTGATCGATTGATCTTTTCGATCAATTTCTATGTCTGCCCCAGACCCCCCCCCCCATCCCACCCCGTCGTAGGCGGGCACAGCGGCGGTCAAGTCCGTTCAGTTTAGGAGGGGCCCTACTGTAGGGGCAGTGTCTTTGGTGCATACCAAAGCCCGAATACATGCCTGCATTTCAATCGTGTGTGTGTGTGTAAGCCGCTGGTTGCATCAAGTCTTGTTTGTTTTTTTTCTCCCAGGGGCAGATTTAGAAGACCTCCGTGAGCAGCCGCCGAGCGTTTCTCAGTATAGACTGCACCAGGTAAGTTAACCGGGCGGCGGGCGGCGGGCTGGGGGGGCGGATGGGGGCTTTGCGGGAATGAATGAGCAGCGGCGGCGGAGGCGGCGGCGGAGTGAATTGATCGCCGGAAGATGGAGGTCACTTGAAAACTTTGGCGCTCTGACGTCGCGCCGCAATGTCGCCCGTCCGTAGGGTCCCCCCCCCGTAGGGTCCCCCCCCCCTCGGACGAGTTGAATTACAATATGTCAGGTGAACGTGTCGGTGGCGGCCGATGAGATAATTGGGTAGAAATCCCCGACGTAAACGCACCTTTTCCGGAGCGGGGGGGCGTTAATGTCCGGACCGTGCGTGCGTTGGCTTGCCAACCAGCCAGCCAGCTCGACTGGACGCTTTCTGCGCGTCTCGCCAACGCTGTGTCATCACAGCGGGGCTTTCCTCCGTCTTCTCCCCGGCACCGGGCCGTCGCCGTGTACAGAACGAGATCAAGTTAAACGCATCTTCCGAGTATGTATTTCGGGGTCTGTGACGTTGATATTGGGGGGGGGGGGCTTTTTTTGTGTGCGCCATTCAAAACGCCGTTTGGTCCAGTTCTGTGTTCTGACTGCGCTCGTGTGCGCAGCATGCGTATTCTATCGTGTCGTTGTAGAGACGCGCAGCAAAGACGGGGGGGGGGGAGTTGTCAGGGCTCAGAATTCGCCTGTGATGATTTGATTTTTCGGGGGGTCGGTACCTGACTTGTGTTTTCAAATCCGTGCGCGACGCCAGTCCAAAGAAATCTCGTTGCCGCCGCTGACGTCGACGCAAATTAACACGGTCGTGTTATCGTTCCCCTTTCTTGGCTGCTAAATTTAACTACACGAGGCGATAACGTCCAGTGACAGCCTTCTCATTCTCGTCTCCTACCATTCAGTGAAAAGCTGGTCTGTCTGATGTTCAGGGCACATGTCTGATCTCTCATTTCTTTACTGGGATTAATGAAGTGTTTGCATTTTCACATGTGACTTGACTGTTACAAGTTAGAACTCATACATACCACAGGGCATCTGCTCTCATTGTCTCCCAGTCTTAAATATAGTCTTGGAGCTTGGATGGATGAATGAATTAATATTCCCTTCTCTGTTCTAGGCGGCCAAGTTGCTCTGGTAACCTCCAGTTAAGATGTCTCATCGGAGTGGGCAGGAGGACCCAGAGCGGTACCTGTTTGTGGACCGGGCTGTGGTCTACAACCCGGCCTCACAGGCCGACTGGACGGCCAAGAAACTGGTATGGATCCCCTCCGAACGCCACGGCTTTGAGGCGGCCAGTGTCCGGGAGGAGCGAGGCGACGAGGTCCTGGTTGAACTGGCGGAGAATGGGAAGAAGATAGTGGTCAACAAGGATGACATCCAGAAGATGAATCCACCCAAGTTCAGCAAAGTGGAGGACATGGCTGAGCTCACTTGCCTGAATGAGGCCTCTGTGCTGCACAACCTAAAGGACCGGTACTACTCTGGACTCATATATGTGAGTGATTCAAACCTAAACCCTTCACTGGCAGAAGGCAGTTGTGTATTGTCAAATATGCAAATGATTAACTTATTGAACTCTATATGATGCTCTGGTTCATGCAGCAGTAGGCTGAATAAAATCCCAAATTGTTCTCAATAAGGCGCAGACCCTCCTCTGCAGTCAAGTTTATAGGCCAGAAAATTAATTAATTTGAAAATAACCACCTGTCATCGTGTTTGTCTGTTTGCGAGCCTTTCTGCCCATGGTTGTATTCATCTCCCTCCTCTCTCCAGATCAAAAATGAAATTAAAGTGTGACACCGGGTGAGAAAGGGTAAAGATCTCAAGAGTTAATACTGAACATGCACACATGCACAAGCTATGTTACTGACAGATCTCTCCTGTCTTTTAACCATTACCAGATTTTCCCCTCCAGCGGATCCTCTCTCCTCTGGTTTTGAGACTCTTACTTCCCTCCCAGGCTTCCCTCTCACTTTAGGCAGGGGCAGGCCTCTTCCATAAACACCACTGGCTTCGGTTTGTTTTTCCTGCTCTGTTCACCTTATGGTGGGCCTTGTTTGATCCTAGAGATAGTGTGACCAAACTGTGGGCTCCTCACATCTCCACGGGGGCTCCCACGGTGTTAAACCGAGCACTTTCGGCCCAAGGTGTAAGAAAATTGGCGCTGAATATTGCAAAACCTTCGAATGGCAAAATCCTATTCTTAGGTTAATGCTCTAGCATGCAGGTTCTTCATTTTAACGTCGTATGTCCTATTTTCTTGTTTTTTGGAATTATGCTGGGCTGAATGGCCATAATAAACAATAAAATAATCTTCAAGTTATTGCATTTCACCACAAATGGGGCTAATCCTTGATGTCCTATTTGTGATCTTGACCCATTTAGTGACATGCATTCCATGAATAGCATGTGGGTTAGCTATCACCTAAGAGACCGGTGCAGAGGCTGATCGGGGAATTGTGGCTCTTTTGATTTATTTTCCTCATAAGACATGATGAAATATCACCACTGGCGTTTGTCCTCCTCTGTGTCGTAAAAAATCTCTTCAGACATGCATGCTTACAAATGTTTTAGAATTTAGTATAAAAAAAAAGCCACGACTTGTTCAGCAGGGTGGAATAGAAGAGTAAGACCTACTTTCTTGACCCAGGTTTGGACACGTTAGTTCTGTCAGTTTTATGTTTTCATTAGTCTATCCTCTAATTCAAGTATATGTCTCAAAAATGGCCTTTGTGCAAGGAACGGACAGGGCCAACAATTTAGCACCATCTCAGTCCAATGAAGGCCACTTGGCGAGATACGTCTCTTTTGTCACACGCCCACATTGTGGTTTCTGCTGTTCTTTGGTTGAAGACTGGTTTTTGGGGTTTGTTATCATCCCCCTGGTTAAAGAAATTGAAACCACATGTCTCTCTGGGTTCTCTATCGGTAGTAAAATGCTCCACTTGAGCCCAGTGTTTGATGAAGACCCCTTTAGTTTACTCATCCCCGTGGATCTGACCGACCCCATGGTGCTTGGCTAAGCCGACCCCACTCGTGAAGACCCCCCCCCTCGGGCTGTGTCTCAATTGAAGTTGGGGAGCCTGCTCTGTAGAGTAATGCTTAAAAGCAAAATCTGTCCTTCAGACAGGGTCCACCCCACAGTTTGAAGCCCCCTGTGTGACAAATGTACTGAGTCAGTTGCTAACAGCATCTCAGTAAGTGTTGCAAGAGGGGCCATTTCATCCTTTCTTCTTAGCTGAACCGGTAACGTCAGCCACCAAGCCCCTAGTCACAGTTCTATAGGCCCGCTAGGTCTCTGGTCTGTGTCTAGATCGTCCTGCATATACTCGCTCTATCTACGGTCCCCTGCCTATCTGACAGCTCTGTTTTATGTGAAGTCAGTCAGCCAGTTGGACCAGCTCATTCATTGTAGCGGCATGCTATCACTGAGTGATTTGAGTCGCAGCCTAACTGCATTGCTACACGCCAGGCTACACTAGCGGGGCTACAAGCAGGCCTTTGTGTTGTTAGATAAGCCCCAGCTGTCAGAAAGCCTCAGCATTCTTCCATGGCAGAAAAGCATCTGTCCGTCTGCGTGTCTCCTGCTGCCCACACCGACCCTGTCAGACTGCTGGCGCTCTGTGTCCATCCTGTCCTCACCAGCCGCTCTCCCCGTTACCCACATCGCCTCTTCCCTTCTCCTCCTATCTGGGTCATAAACATTATTGATACCCCCCCCCCCCCAAAAAGAAAATGGTAATTTTTCTAGCTCTCGATACATTACTTTCCTCTTGTCCTCATCCTCCTAAGCTGTCTGAATGCTAGATGCACACGCGTCAAAGCTGAACTACTGATGGACGAGAGCGTCACTCTTGACTTCCCTGTGGGACGAGATATTCTATTTTCGATATAGGAGTTTAAAATGGCCTCAATACTTTTTTGGATTTTGTGTGTAAATCAAAGAAACATATGAACACATTGGATTGCCAAGTTTTTCATACTGTGAAATGCCTTAGTGTCATAGTACTCCATTTCCATTTTGTTTACTGTCACATTGGTTCTTTTTTGGGGGGGAATTCCCCCCCTTTTTTCTCCTCAATTGCATCCGGCCAATTGCCCCACCCTTCAGAGCCATCCCGGTCTCTGCTCCACCCCCTTTGCCGATTCGGGGAGGGCTGCATGCCTCCTCCGATACATGTGGAGTCACCGGGAGGGCTGCAGACTACCACGTCTCCACCAATACATGTGGAGTCGCCAGCCGCTTGTTTTCACCTGACAGTGAGGAGTTTCACCAGGGGGACATAACACATGGGAGGATCACACTATTCCCCCCCAGTTCCCCCTCCCCCTCAAACAAGTGCCCCGATCGACCAGAGGAGGCGCTAGTGCAGCGACCAGGACACATACCCACATCCAGCTTCCCAGCCGCAGACATGGCCAATTGTGTCTGTAGGTACGCCCGACCAAGCCGGAGGTAACACGGGGACTCGAACCGCTGATCCGCGTGTTGGTAGGCAATGGAATAGACTGCTACACCATCCGGACCCCCCATCGCAATAGTTCTGACAAATACGAACGCACAGCTTCAGGTCTTCCAGCCCACTGATGATAAAATAACACCACGACCCGACTTTGGATAAGCGTTTTGGATAATGGATGGATGGATTCCAAGAGATTTTGATGAGGGTGTTGCCTTGTTTAGCAGTGTCCCACTCTTTGCTTTGGACACCCTTCCCGTCTGTGTATCTGTCATGTTTCAAAGGCCAGACGGAAGCTGCTCATTAGCTTTGATATGAAACCATCTGAGCAAAGCGCCGTCAAGGGAACGGTCAAGATCCCCTTTCCCTCTCCAGAGGTGAGCGGTTCATAAGGTGCAACGGCTGTCCGACCCATCGTTCGTCTGACTGATGGAGGGGTCATCGGGCCACATGAAGACGGCTGCTGTGTCTGCTGTTGCCTGTGTGTTTCTCAGCTGTCACCAGGCCACTGCATCGCCTCCCCCGGATCTGATTTCACTTAGGAAATATCACTTTCTTTTCCCTGCCCAGGGGTTGGGTTTGACTGGGGGTTCTGCATAGGCCTATGGACCCATAGCCCTGAGCCTCCCTGGGCACAGTGGTCCCTCCATCCCACCCCCCACCCCCCTTTTTCTCCCCAATCGAATTTTGGCCAATTACCCCACTCTCCCGAGCCATCCCGGTCGCTGCTCCACCCCCTCTGCCAATCCGGGGAGGGCTGCAGACTACCACATGTCTCCTCCGATACATGTGGAGTCACCAGCCGCTTCTTTTCACCTGACAGTGAGGAGTTTCACCAGGGGGACGTAGTGCATGGGAGGATCACGCTATTCCCCCCCAGTTCCCCCTCCCCCCAAACAGGCTCTCTGACCAACCAGAGGAGGCGCTAGTGCAGCGACCAGGACACGTACCCACATCCGGGCTCCCACCTGTATACACGGCCAATTGTGTCTGTAGGGACGCCCGACCAAGCCGGAGGTAACACAGGGATTCGAACCGGCATTCCCCGTGTTGGTGGGCAACGGAATACTATGCTACCCGGATGCCCTAAATTTGGTTTTGAAATGAGGATAAGCGGTTTGGATAATAGATGGATGGATGGATGGCAGCGATATAGAGCGGTTGTACAAATATGCAAAGTGATTTTCATTTCAGAGATCAGATAATTCTGTGTTGTAACGTTATTCACGATGCACTCATGTGCTCCCTCTGTTTTGCAGCCCAATTAAGCATTATTAATTGATGCCTGCACACAGACGTTGTTGGAAAGGTTTCTGGATTCGTTTCTGGAGGTGTGCTGAGGCATGATTCAGCAAATTGCTAAACTTCATGGAGGATTCTGATGGCTGTAAAGGTTTTCCTGTTCAGGATCGGCCAAGGTATCTTTCCCCGGCCCTGCCAGCTGTCTCGCTGCAGAACAGAACAGATAGTCTATTTATAGTACGGTTCCAGCTTTCAGATAAGGGGAATGAATTTTTAATAAGTTTCAAAATGGACAGTGGTGTTAGTTACAGCAGTCTCTCTCTCTCTCTCTCTCTCTCTCTCTCTCTCTCTCTCTCTCTCTCTCTCTCTCTCTCTCTCTCTCTCTCACCTCGCCTCCCTGTGTTTGTGACAGCTTTCCTTCTAGACTGGTCTTCAGTGAGCCTTGTCAGTTAAATTACTGCCTTGCTTTTCATTTCTGTCTACGCTTTATTTCTTCCTGTGTATTTTTTTTTTTACTCTCCCTCCTCCACCCACCTTCCTCCGTATCAGCAGGACAGGGCATCATCAGCCTTCCTCCAAATGCTGACTGAGGGCCTCTAGCTCAGCTGTTGCATAATAACCACAGTGTTTTCTCCAGGGGCCCCTCGTCAATCTGTGACTGCTGAGTCACTCGCATCACAACACCGCTCTCCTCCTATGTTACCGATCTAGCTGTTTTTCTCTTTTCTGGATTTTTCCTCCTTTTTTTCTCCCCAGTTGTACTTGGCCAATTACGCTATTTTCCGAGCCATCCCGGTCGCTGCTCCACCCTCTCTGCCGAACCCGGGAGGGCTGCAGATTACCACATGCCCCCTTCGATACATGTGGAGTCGCCCGTGAGGAGTTTCACCAGGGGGACGTAGCGCGTGGGAGGATCACGCTATTCCCCCCAGTTCCCCCTCCCCCCCGAAGAGGTGCCCCAACTGACCAGAGAAGGCGCTAGAGCAGTGACCAGGACACATACCCACATCTGGCTTCCCACCCGCAGACACGGCCAATTGTGTCTGTAGGGACGCCCGACCAAGCCGGAGGTAAACACGGGGATTCGAACCGGCGATCCCTGTGTTGGTAGGCAATGGAATAGACCTCTACACTACCCAGACGCCCTCTAGCTGGTTTTTTAATCACAGCAACTGTTACAACACAGGCTTTGGTGTTTAAAATGCTCCGTTCAGAAGCTGAGAAATCGCCTCAGATTTGATTTGTCGACACTTGACATTGAATTGAATTGATACTGAATTCGAACTGGCCCAGACTCGGATAATGAAAAAGACATCATCACACATCCATCTTCCTAAATGTTAACGTCTTTCGCCGTTGGCTGCACGCGCCGTCCGAGGGGCCGCCGTTCGTCGACACTCTGTCGGGGGGATGGGTGCACGAAGCGGTGCGGAGCTCTTGAAACAATTAAAGCCCTTTAAAACAGAGGCTCAGTGATTCATTACAGCCTCCGGAGAGATGTCTGCGTTTTTAAGAACCTCAGCTTCCACGGCTGGCGGTTGGACTAAGAAAACACGCACGCACACAAACACGCAAAGTTAAAGCGACAGGTTTCTGTGCAACTGACACATGACTGACAATTTAATGGGTTTAAGAATCCAGACAAGTCTCCGTCAGGTCCTTCCAAGAGTTAGGCTCGTGTACCCACACGTCTCGCTCGTATCGATATCTGCGTGCAGTTAAGGGCCAGGTCCTTTTTCGACGCAGGGTGTGTTTGCACTCGGTAGGATCACTTTACTGGCGTGTGCTCCCGAAAACAGAATTTATGCTGCTTGAAAAATGAGCACATGTGCAGCCGAGGAATGAAAGTAAGATTTGGCGTTTTGGATCGTTTTCATGGATCATCTACGTTTTCTTCCTGTGCTTTTCCAATACCCCCCCCCTCACTTCTGGAACACCATGGTTCCTTGGAAAAAACCAGTAACTGTGGAGAGTGTTGATGAAGGGGCTCAAAGGGAGACAGGACAAACAAACAAGTCTGTTACTCTGACCTTGGTGCGGGCTCCCTCTGATCCCCTGGGTCTCCTGCCAGATAGGAATGATTGCTCCTCGACTCTGGGGGGGGCGGCGGGGGGGGGGGGGTTCCACGGGTCACTGTTTTGCCTATGCCTTGTCCAGTCTGTCTGATAGTGTTACCTTTTTAAGATGTGGCTGAATGACTTGATATAGTGCTCGTTACTGTGTCTGTGTATCGAGTTTCCTGTGCCCCACCCCTTTTTTCCTCCCTTCCATCTTTGCTTCTGTCTCGCCATCGTGTGTGTGTGTGTGTGTGTGTGTGTGTGTGTGTGTGTGTGTGTTAATTGGAAAGTAAAATCGTGTGTGTTGTGTCCATGTCTATGCAAGTCCACAGTTTTGGTCTCACATACCGGGTGTGATGAGTGTAGTTGTGACGGTGTGCAGGGATCCTCTCTCTCTCTCTCTCTCTCTCTCTCTCTCTCTCTCTCTCTCTCTCTCTCTCTCTCTCTCTCTCTCTCTCTCTCTCTCTCTCTCTCTCTCTCTGTAGAGGGAATTTCAAGCCTCCATAGCATCTTGAGAACGAGAGAGGACCGACGACCCACAGGGCCTCTCTCACTCATTCCTGGGTTCCCTCCAGTCTGATACATTTAACCCACAGCATACCTTGAAATGTGTTCGTACCGTACACACACACACACACACACACACACACACACTCCGGAGAGAGATCGCCGTGCTAATTATCCAGCTGAATGTAACACGCCGGTCAGAAAGTGGGCTGAACGGCTGCAGTGCAAGCTTTTTGCTGCAGCACGATTCTTTACAATTCTAATTGTTATTCACTTTGTGTAATGCTGTCTCACATCTGAAGTGTGTTTTTTCTCCATTATGCTTCGAGGGCCTTTACTGCACCAGGTTAAACATGTGGGTGTGCAGCCCATTCATTTATGGTCTCATTCCCACAACTGGTCTCTCTCTCTATCGCTCCCTCTCTCCCGTCTCGATCACTCTGTTGTGTGTCTACCATGATGACGTAAGGTCCCAAATGGTGGTTAATGACAGGTCATGCTGCACTGACACAATGCAGACCACAGCACTTGTGTACGTCTAGACAGTGATGGATTAGCTCATGATCTTTTTCACATTTACTGTTGGTTATTTAAACATGGCATCCTTTTGATGGGTTTTTTTATGCTTTTTTTTATGCCGTGGTCCCAGTGTAATGATACTGTTTGTTTCAACAGCCGTGCTACATGGATGGTTGCGGATCTGACACTGTACCGCTACATGTGGATTGGACTTTAGTATTTTTGGTGGTTAAGTCATTTGTCTGCCTTCTGCACCATCTACTAGTCCCTATTTAGATCCTGACTGATGTGGATAAATTTACTGTCGCTCTAGCCAGCCATAGATTACTGGGCCAGCGAAGAAATGATACCGTTTCCACGAAACAAAGGAGATTAATGTGATATTCTTTTCTCGTGACTGCACTAATCTGTTCTGTTAAACAGTAATAAAATCCAAAAATATGTATATCTGATGTCATTGTGTGGTCTGTCCACCACTTCCTTGACAACAATATTATCAATTTGTGTGTCTGTGTGTTTTTTTTCCACATCCTTACAGACATATTCTGGCCTGTTCTGTGTGGTCATCAACCCATACAAGAACCTGCCCATCTATTCAGAGAACATCATTGAGATGTACAGAGGGAAGAAGAGGCACGAGATGCCCCCACACATTTACGCCATCTCTGAGTCGGCATATCGCTGCATGCTTCAAGGTAGGGCTGAGATGACCTGCATGTCGAATTTGAAACAGCTGTCTATTGCATTGCCTACCAACACGGGGATCACCAGTTTGAATCCCTGTGTTACCTCCGGCTTGGTCGGGCATCCCTGCAGACACAATTGGCCCTGTCTGTGGGTGGGAAGCCGGATGTGGGTACATGTCCTGGTCGCTGCACTAGTGCCTCCTGTGGTCGGGCGCCTGTTTGGGGGGGAGGGGGAACTGGGGGGAATAGCATGATCCTCCCACGCGCTACATCCCCCTGGTGAAACTCCTCACTGTCAGGTGAAAAGAAGCCGCTGGCGACTCCACATATATTGGAGGAGACGTGGTAGTCTGCAGCCCTCCCCGGATTGGCAGAGGGGGTGGAGCAGCGACCGGGACAGCTCGGAAGAGTGGGGTAATTGGCCAAATACAATTGTGGAGAAAAAAAACTGCGCATGCACTGATTGTTCCCAGACTTTCCAGGTACTCGGTGCTACGTCTAATGAAGTCCTAGGATGAAATTAATGAGTTGTTTTCCTGGTAACAGTGATGCTCACTAGGAATGGGACACTGCTGAAGTGACTGACAATGTACACTGTCGCTTTTGGCTTTTGTTTTGAAAGGAACATTGTGGGCCTTAGTATTGTCAAATGTGACTTGGATTGTGGTAAAGGCCGATTGCTTTGCGAATGCGCTTGCATTTAGGACTCTCCCGGCAAGGAGTTTAGCTCGCTTGTAGGCGGCGTGGCATTTTACTGCATAGCCGAGGAGATTAGTGTGCGAAGGAAGTGTGTGAAGTGTGTGAAAGGTCACAAGGTCAGAAAAGAGGTGACATTAGTAATTTGTCTCCAGCGTTATCCAGTTGTGGGGGGGGGGTCAAGTAAATAATGATCTATCAGGGGAGACTCAGCAGCTGGGACATCAGTCTCACGTGGTGAATTGATGGCCTTTGATGTGTTTACATAGTATCAATAGATTGTTGCACATTGTATCTTCTTTGCTGATAATTTGCACTTTAACGTCATGCCAAAGTTACCTGATTTCTACATATTTCACAAATTACAGACCGTTAAGGTCTGTTGTTATGTTTGGTAAATGCCGTGTTTGGCATAAAATGTTTGTGAGGCTTACCGAGACATAACCGCTTGGCTCTCATGGTCGCCCATTATGTTGCTTAATAGTGAAGTGACCTTATTTCAGTTGTTTTTCTTTTTTCCCAAGCACACAAATACAAATTCACATTGTTAGTCATTTTTCAGTATATTACGTACAACTATCAAGTTACAACAAGGACCTTTGTTGTAACTTGATAGTTGTACGTAATATACTGAAGAATGATGACTAACAATGTGAATTTGCATGTGATCATTCATTTGTATTTGTGTGCTTGGGCAAAAGGAAAAAACAACTGAAATAAGTGACCTTATTTCAGTTGTTTTTCTTATATAAAACTATTTGAGAAGCAAGTTTATTGGTTATCAATTCATCTGGACAAGAGTCCTTCTCTGATTGTTTGCCTTTTTAAAAGAAATATTGTGACAAGCACATGTTGTGTTTTATGTGTGTGTGTGTGTGTGTGTGTGTGTGTGTGTGTGTGTGTGTATATATATATATGTACACACACACACACACACACACACACACACACACACACACACACACACACATATATATATATATATATACATATATGTATATTTGAAACTATTTGACGTACTCTTCATCATAAATGAAAAGCACCAGCTGGCTTTCTTAATAACTGATGTTGATTGTGATCCAATTTTAATAAGCATTGGGGGCGTCCGGGTAGCGTAGCGGTCTATTCCGTTGTCTACCAACACAGGGATCACCGGTTCGAATCGCCGTGCTACCTCTGCCTGTTCCTGCAGACACAATTGGCCGTGTCTGCAGTTGGGAAACCGGATGTGAGTATGTGTCCTGGTCGCTGCACTAGCGCCTCCTCTGGTCAGTCAGGGCGCCTGTTCGGGGGGGAGGGGGAACTGGGGGGAACAGCGTGATCATCCCACGAGCTACGACCTCCTGGTGAAACTCCTCAACTGTCAGGTGAAAAGAAGCGGCTGGTGACTCCACATGTATCGGAGGAGGCATATGGTAGTCTGCAGCCCTCCCCGGGTCAGCAGAGGAGGTGGAGCAGTGACCGGGATGGCTCGGAAGAGTGGAGTAATTGACCAAGTACAACTGGAGAACCCCCCCCCCCCCAAAAAAAAATTCTAATGAACATTGGGTAATGGCACCGATTTGGTTTTATCGGCCATTTCTCTGGTATAACACATGACTAACTGCCCAATGACTTGTCTGCATTCCTTCTCAGTTGCAGCATGCTGAGCTTATAGTGGCAGAGCTGGAGAACAGTCTCTCAGACCAGTCTTTGAATTATTAAAACATACATAAGATGTCTAATCTTTATGGTGGTGAGAGGTTAGCCCGTTGGAACCAATGCCTTGTGACAGAGGCAGTTAGAGAACGGGGGAGATGGAGAAGACGACAAAGAGAGAGAGAAATGAGGCTCCAGCAGCAGCAGCAGCTTGGGGCCAGTCCTCAGGATGTTACTATCTGGAGTTGCTGCACTGATCCCATGAAGCTGTGTTTGCAGCCTACACAGATCTGTTATCAGCTAGGTTTGTCACAGACTGCAGGCCTACCCTTAGCTTGTTTACTTATTCTTTTAGAATTAATTTGATTTGTTTTTTGTTGCTCAACCTGCAGAATATACATTCTCATCTGTTGTGTGAGGTGGAGAACAACCAGAAACAGGCTTGTGACTTAGTTTGGGTCCCAAAAAAAAACAAACTAAGAATGACTGCTTTGGAAAATCAGATCATTTATCGAAGTCTTATCAGTGTTTAAACAGCTTTATCCTGTGTACTACATCTACTATTTTTGTCAAACTGAAAGATTTGATGCGACAACCGCGTTGGCCTGTCTCACTTTCCCTTTTTTTCTGGGTCTCTTTCAGTCTCTTCACTCGTTTTTTCCATTGTTGGAATTGACACATTTCAACATATTTCCCTTTGGATGTTTGTTGGATTTCAATGCATATTAATCTTGCATATCATCAATGTTTTCCATGTGTTGTCTGGCTGGTTTCTACAGCTGCAGCTGCAAAGCTCCAGGCTCTCCGAGTCTGGTTGACGGGCTGGTGGCTCTCTGTCATTATATCCCTTCAGGCTTGCCTCTGGTCCCTGATCTCAGCAGGCTGGATCTGCCCACAGCTGGGACCTGGCCTGGATCCGTGGGTTAAGCAGGGCTAGATCTTGGACGTGTAATAAGGCAATCGGTTTTTCAAAGGTTGGGTCTGTACCCAAAAGCGGGTCATGCGAGGACTCATCGGGGCTAGCTAGTATATTCTGGACAACATTGTACATGAAGTTATTTGCTTTGATATGTTGCCCAATCTTTCTCAAGTAACTAGAACATCACACAGACTGAAACATTGTACTCTAGTAGGTTTGTACTTCAAGCAGAATAAATGGCCCCTTGCACTTGCCATATGTTTCACACGCCAAATATAGCTTCACTGAGAACCACTCACACACGCCCCTCCCTTGCTATTATCACTATGTGAAATGCTTGATTCAACGCGAGGCACATCTCCTGTGCCCCCATTCCTGCCTCTGACCCCCTTTTTTTTCCTGTAAATGGTGTTGATTCTTCATGCAGACAGTCCCTCGTTGGGGTGGGGGGCAGACGGAGGAATGCAGTCATCATTGTTCAAGCCATCCATATCCATCCTACCATGCTACGTTCTACCGGCTGAGTCATCACCGAGGTGCTGTGGCTGACAAGGCAGTCTGCTATCCAACTGCTGGGCTCCCTGGAGCAGGGATGATGTGTCGCCCTGCATATTTGAGAGTGCGTTTATTTGTGCAACCAAAATTACCTTCCTGCCTCATGCTGACATATCAGACAGAGGTGTCACTTGGTGAATGAGTACACGTCGACTGGTAGCACCGAGGGACTTTTGTGATTCTTGGCTGAATCCCCTTGAGAATGTTTGATTTGGATTAAGATGAATTCTTCCCTATTCAGCATCACCACAGACATCCCAAAGCCATGACAACAGACTTTTTACAATATCCAGCTCCAGTGGCTTGCTCATTTCCTCTCATTTTCTTTTTCCGCTCTCTATTGAACCACTGGAAGAATAAAATCGCCCTCATCCTAATGGGGGCTTTTTGTTTGTTTTTCACTAAATGTGAAAAACACAACTCCGACTCCACTGGCAGCTTTCGTGATGGCTCCCTCTCTTCCTTTGTAAGGGAAACAAAGAGGGACAAATGCGAGGAATGTCCATTTTCTCTTCACCAGGCCATCGGGGTTGCCATGACGAGGCTCCTGTTCAACCGGCAACGCTCCGTCTACCGACCAGTTCAACCACAAGGCTGGGCTCTTTTTGTGCGAGAGCGGGTTATTGGTGTGTATTTGTGGCAATTTACATTAATTTTTGCTCCTCCTCCCTGATTTACCATAATTTTGTACATCTCGGGCCCATCCCAAGCCATCTGTGCCGCACCATCCCCTCACTGCAGCCCAGCTGTTGTGGAGAGGAACGGTGGCTGAATATGATCCGTAGCTTCTGGTTATGAGTGACTGAGGTGAATACCCGGGATAGGCTCAGTTGTAGCCTAAATACCAGCTCTACTGGTGGATTTTTAGGAATGAGTGACCAGACCGCCTCAAGTCATAGTGTCCAAAGTATTTATACTCGCCAATAAGCAGGGCAACATTAAACTGCCAGAATATGGCAGGTTTGACTCCGCGTTCCCTCTGATGCTGAGAGGGAAATGCCTTTATCAGTGGCGGCCCAGATGAGGATTTTTGGGCCAGTTTTGCACCATCGATCAAATTGGGAAAGATAGCGATGATGCTCATCTCTAGTCCATGTTCAGGGACGACTTTGCCACAGAGATTGAGGGGTCCGGCTGGAGCTGAGGGCGAGAACAGAGACTCGCGTTCATTAAACCACCAGATAGGTTTACCGTCTCTCTGACCCTGATGGCCTGGCTATGGCAGAGGATACGACGAGGCCGTCGGTTATCTTACCAGCCACATTGCGTTTTCGTTTCTTATTTTTAGAAAAGAATTGCGCTTCCAAATAAAAGTAGAGGCCCCCTGGCAAAGTAGGTGAGAGGCTTTGTAAACTTTTGCTGAATTTGAATGGCGACGATAGCCCAAAACTGGTCAAAACACATTCTGAATATCACAAATATATGGAACAGGGTGTCAGTTTATGAAAAAAAAGGGCACCACTGTCTCTGTTTCATTTCTGTTGATTTTTTTTCCGCGTCGCCCTACAGACAGAGATGTGGGCTACTGCTGACATGGAGCACTAAATCTGAAATCCCTCTAACCCTGCAGAACAGAGAGCGGGGCGCAGGGGCGAGTGAAGCGGTGGAGTGAATGAGCTGGATTTGTTTTTTTTTTTTTTTAAATGGAGAAGGGAGGGCCAAATGGGAGAGGCAGAGAGGAGTGGGAGACCGGGGCATGGTGAAGAGCCTGGATGAGACGAGAGCCGGGCTGGTGTTGGAAGAGAAGGAGAGAGGAAGAGGGGGACAACGTGAGGAAGGGGTTGTGTAAGAAGGTATAAAGGAGAGAGTGAAACGTGGAAGGAGGGAAGAAAGGAAAGCAAGGGGAGAGAGAGATGGAAGGCAGTGGGGTCAGTAGGAAAAGGGTTTATGGGAATGCGGAGCACAGCCAAGGGTAGACGGGAAAGGCAGAGGGGGCGACCAGTATTGTGCCTCACAATGGAGGCTTTGTGTGATCTCATACAGGGGGCTGGAACCAGTGTGGGTGGGTGTGGGTGGTGGGTGTGTGTGGGTGGGTGGGTTGAAGAGCAGGGTGGCTTGGAGCCACAGAGCTCCTCCCCAGGAACGGAGGCCTTGTGTCAGGACGGTGATGGGTAGAGTGAGGGGCTGGGCTGGGGTGTACGCTGGACCTGAGTGACAAGACAGGTGTGGGGGACTCTACGGGTGTGGGGGCTGGGGGGGTTCCTCGGAGGAGCTTATACAAGTGTGTGCCTGTGACCCTCTATTGGTCATCAAACGGACCGTCTGTGTGCTGTACATGCTTGAGAGATGAGTTTCAGACAAATGGTGGAGCCTGCTCGAAGAGCATGCTTGTAGCAATGCGTACACACACACACACACACACACACACACACACACACACACACACACACACACACACACACACACACAAACTTAAGCATGTATATGTTGGCAGATACCTCTTTAATGGCCAACAGCTGCGGGGTTCAACCAGGATAAAATCGTATTTCCGTTTTCTGGCTTGTTGATCAGAGTTTTGATGTATCCCCCTATACACACACACAAGCGAAAGTATGGACGCACTTCTGTACCTGCATACATACATACATAACATGTTCACCATACATTTGTCTCTAACTGGGCAGGATGATGACGGGGGGTAGCTGTTCTGTGTGTGTGTGTGTGTGTGTGTGTGTGTGTGTGTGTGTGTGTGTGTGTGTGTGTGTGTGTGTGTGTGTGTGTGTGCTTGCAGTGTTGGGGAGTAACGGAATACATATAACGCCGTTACGTATTTAGAATACAAAATATGAGTAACTGTATTCAAATGCAGTTACAATTTAAATGTATGGTATTCAGAATACAGTTACCTTCTTGAAATTAATTGATTACTTAAAATTTTTTCCCTTTGGTGCCATTCTTATTTTTAAAAGGATTGCGACACAAAATGCAGTGAAAGTGATACCTAAATGTTAATTCAACAGTAAATTCAGTAAAACAATATGCTATATTTTCATCTTTGTCTAAGGTTTTTCATTCTAACAGCTATGGAAATAAAGAAAACGACATGGAAAGGTTCTCTTCTCTCTTTTTTTTTTACCAGATAAAAAAAATCATAGATCTTTTGTGTTTACATACTCTTCTAGCCTTTGTTAATATACTATATTTAAGGTGACTCAAATGCATTCAGCCAGTTGATAAAATAGAAGAAACTCAATAGTCTACTCAAGTAAGTAGTATTGTGTGAATGCTACATAGTATACTGTTACACAAAATGTAAGAAAATATTAAAGTAATCCAAAGTATTTAGAATACGTTACTCACATTGAGTAATCTAATGGAACACGTTACAAATTACATTTCATGGCATGTATCCTGTAATCTGTAGCGGAATACATTTTAAAAGTAACCCTCCCAAAACTGTGTGTGTGTGTGTGTTTATCTGGTGGATGGAAAGACAGCCATGTCTTGGCTGCTTTATCCTCACTTGAGAAGATTTGAAGTGTTTTCGAGGTGGAGGGGGTATCAAGGGTGTAGTTGAAATCGGAGGATGAGGTTGTATGTAGAGCGTTATCCATGAGCGGCAATTAATCTCTTTGTCACAGCGAAAACAGTCGTATATAAGAAGGTGGATCGGGACTTGCATTATGCAGTGAATCCCCTAGACAGCCTCGCAGTCCAGCGCTGCAGCTTTTCTGTGATGATCTGCAGTGTTTTGGATAATACCTGCTGTCGTCAGTGTGCGCCTCATGCTCAATCACTTAGTATGCTGCATGCCGACGCTTCCTCACATGGTTATTGGGTAACACAAGCTAGTCTGGCATCGCTGTGGGATTGTCAGCACGCAAAACACCCATAAATTAGAGATAGAAGTGCTATTGTTTATCAGATTGGATGTAATAGCACGACTTTTTGCTTGGCTGCTGAAAATGTAGTGTGTATCTTTTGATAGATTGTGGTCCTGATCCCTACATATTTTCTTTTTAAGTATCTAGGCTTATCGCCAATGTGGTAAATCCTGTCTGCCGTTCATCTCTCAGACATTCTTAGTCAGTTCCTCATTGTCCAGTGTCGCTGTCAGTGGTCAGAAGTAGAGTTGTGGAATATGTCATGTAGAATAACAAATACACCACGCCCGCAGACATTGTGCCTGCTATGGGGTGTGTGTGTGTGTGTGTGTGTGTGTGTGTGTGTGTGTGTGTGTGTGTGTGTGTGTGTGTGTGTGTGTGTGTGTGTGTGTGTGTGTGTGTGTTTTGAAGGAGTTAAGCAGCTGAGAGTAGAACAAAATGTTTTTGTGTAAGCATATGTGTGTGTGCAGGTTTAAAGATTTAATCAAAAATGTTTGATACCTTTCCCAGCTGGCATCTCCATAGCAACAGCTATTATATGTATTGGTGTTCTGGGCATCCAGGTGGTGTGGCGGTCTGTTCTGTTGTCTACCCACACGGGGATCGCCGGTTCGAATCCCCGTGTTACCTCCGGCTTGGTCGGGCGTCCCTACAGACACAATTGGCCGTGTCTGCGGATGGGAAGACGGATGTGGGTGTGTGTCCCGGTCGCTGCACTAGCGCCTCCTCGGGTTGGTCGGGGCGCTTGTTAGGGGGGAGGGGGAACGGGGGGGAATAGTGTGATCCTCCCACATGCTAAGTCTCCCTGGTGAAACTCCTCACTGTCGGGTGAAAAGAAGCGGCTGGTGACTCCACGTGTATCGGAGGAGGCATGTGGCAGTCTGCAGCCCTCCCCGGATCGGCAGAGGGGGTGGAGTAGCGACCGGGAGGGCTCGGAAGAGTAGGGGTAATTGGCCGGATACAACTGGGAGAAAAAGGGGGATACAAATCCAAAATAGCATTCTGTGTTTGCTCCTCTATATGTTATATTTCATTGGTGCTGGTTGCATTCAAGTGTAATGGCACTGGACAGGAAATGCATCAAGTCTGCCACAAAAGGAAAAGAAGAAGAAGAAACTTGCATATCCATTACAGAAGCGTAAGCAGTGGGTGCTAAGATACAGAGCTAAACATTATCCAGTGTTTAATTAGGTCTAATTAAATATTTAATATGGCTTGATATGTTGCTCAATAGTGCTGTGTGGGATGGCATTGTTGATCGGTCTTGCACATTACTGCTGGATTAACTTGTCCGTGTTGAATCAGCAACCGTCGAAAAATGTGATCCGCACGTGAACACTTTCTGTTTGCTCAGGATCACATTTGTTTCAAATGGAATTCTTGGATTTCCGGTGTGAAAATGAACCGTTGTGACCACCAGATGATGCCAAATCCACCAAAACCGAAGAAATTAAGGCTCGCCACTTTAAATATGTGACCGGTGAGAGATCTGGGTAGCAACTTGTAACATTTTTGACATGAATACATCTTTATCATGGTCGGTGGCATCCATCCATCCATCCATTATCCGAACCGCTTATCCTACTCTCAGGGTCGCGGGGGGTCAATGTAATAATAAAGTTTTATATACAGTGAAAACATGACAGTATCCCAGGCAAAATTGGTATAGCCTCTTTGTCTTGTCCTTGTGAGTCTGCCACCTGGTAAGATCTCCTGCAAAAACTCCCTGCCCGCTGATGCGAAGAGGTTGCGTCATCCAAAACAGGAAGTGCATCCTTTCGAATGTGGCTGAAGGGTGTGCAGGTGGAGCCTGTGTGTCATTTAAACATGGCAGATTGTGTTGAAGAAAGACGTGTGCCACAAGTCTTTCCGACAATCATGCAATTTTGAGCAAAAAGAAAAGGGTCCCCACTTTATAAAAGTGAAGAAGGCAAAGAAAAAGAGTGATGGAGCCCGGGGAGCAGCAAAAGTGAAGTACTGCTGGGCGTCCGGGTAGCGTAGCAGTCTATTCCGTTGCTTAGCAATGCGGGGGAGCTTCGGTTCGAATCCCCGTGTTACCTCCGGCTTGGTCGGAAATCCCTACGGACACAAGTGGCCGTGTCTGCGGGTGGGAAGCCGGATGTGGGTATGTGTCCTGGTTGCTGCACTAGCGCCTCCTCTGGGCGGTTGGAGCGCCTGTTTGGGGAGGGGGCTGGGGGAATAGTGTGATCCTCCCACACGCTATGCCCCCCTGCTGGCGAAACTCCCCACTGTCAGGTGAAAAGAAGCGGCTGGCAACTCCACATGTATCGGAGGAGGCATGTGGTAGTCTGGGGGGGGGGGGGGGGGTGAAGTAATGCTGACTAAGGTCAAACAAATTTATTCATTTTTTTCAAAATTATTTACCGCTTTAGTAAACATATCAGGTGTCTACAGTCGTAGGAGGAACCAGAGGATGACGGCATGCTGGGGGAAAAAAACCAAGCTGCTTATTTACTGCAACATTTGCCTGAAGATCTATGACTACGTGGAAGTGACATGTTTTACAAGTGGCATGAGAGATGGGAGCCATAGTGGCGTGTGTGTGTGTGCGTGTGTGTGCGTGTGTGTGTGTGTGTGTGTGTGTGTCTGAATAAACAGAGTCGTGGAGCTCAGCATTGCGGTAGGCCTGATTTAGTGGAGAGCTGCTGTCATGTCCTGTCCTCCATCTTCCACAGTGTTGTCATCAATGAGACATAGCAGGGATAGCAACAACCACACTTGGGCGGATAGAGTTACCTGACCCGTACCCGGACACAGATATCCGAAATCTCCCTACCTTGTGCATGCCAGGGGTAGGCTGCTTGACTTTGTTAGTCTGGCCTATAAGATTATTGATGACCTCTGTTGTGTTGCTAACCTTTTTAACTGCAGGTATCTGCAACTCTTAAAAATCTGTCCAATATATGAAAGATCATTGGATTGCAACTCTTACTACATCCATCAGCCCCGTGATGGCCTGGCGGCCTGTCCAGGGTGTCTCCCCACTTGCCGCCCAGGATAGGCTCCAGCATCCCCGCGATCCTGAGTTGGATAAGGGGTTTGGATAATGGATGGATGGATTGCATCCATCAGTGGCAAGTTTTATCTTTGGTTTATTTTTGGCCTTCAGCATTTGTTTTTTTTTTTAATCTCTATATCTCTCTATCGCTACCGCTCTCTCTCTCACTCTATCGCTTTCTCTCTCTATCTCACTCTATCGCTCTCTATCTCACTCTGTCTCTCTGTCTGTCTCTAGCTATATCTTGCTATCTCTGTCTCTCTCATCTCTATCGTTCTCTCTCTGTCTGTCTCTATATCTCTCTATCTGTCTCTCTCATCTTTATGGCTCTCTCTCTCTATTTATGTCTCTCTATATCTCTCTCTCTCATCTCTATCACTCTATGTCTCGCTATATCTGTCTATCTATCTATCTATCTATCTATCTATCTATCTATCTATCTATCTATCTATCTATCTATCTATCTATCTATCTATCTATCTATCTATCTATCTATTCCTTGCTGCGGTATTGGCCTGTTCTTCCCCCCCGGTTCCTATGAAGTTCATCCCATTTTAATTCACGTAGGAAAAAAAATGCCTGTGGCCTTTAATCCTTCTTAAAATCAGCCTATTAAAGAATTGGTTTAGCCAGTGTTGTGTTAATATTTCTGTTGTCGCTTCTCATCTCCCATATCCATTTGTTTTTGAACTTGTAGCTTAGTACTAAAAGATGCACCCATACATTTTCCCTGTTCTGCCTGAACCCCTATCCCCTTGAAACCGCCCCTTTGTCTGGATTCCTGCCGGGGTTGCAGGGCTTTGCAGTGTGATGTTAGAGGTGCCAGCGCAAACACACACTCACACACACGTAAACACACACACACACACACGTACACACAGTCTCATCCTGTAGGATTATGGCGGGCCCGGTGGTCACAAAGAACCACTGTGGACCAAACAAGCTGAATGACGACAGCCATCTGCAATCGATTACATCGCCAAATACTTTCCACCATATCTCCTGCTCTGCTTTCCCTCCCCGCTGCCTGCATGCAGGGCAACACCCAAAAGCACTGAACTAAATTTATACTTGCTTGGAAGCATTTGTGCAGGGGTAATTTTCTGTATAACCATAACCCTGTGTATCTGTTTGGGGTTTTTTTTTCCTGTTTTTTTTTTTTTTTGTTAAGACTCAGAAGTGGGGGGGAGTGTGTGTCTGAGCAGTAGTGACATCCCACCGGCGGAGATAATTGACGTTACAGTTCTATGAGGCATTTTCTTTCCAAGAGGTAAAGCTAGCTACAATTATCGTACGGGCCAGTGGTACGAGCCCTCACGGCAGGTGTTGATGTATGACGCGCGATCGAAGTTGAACGCAAGATTTAAATGGCTGAGGCTAAGATTTGGCAGATGGCGGTTATTTCTGAGAGACCCCATGTAGGAGCCGTGGGCTTTGAAACCAGCAAACCACCTGGGATGAAAGGTGAACAGCGGGTAAAATCACTGACAGACGTGGCCAATAAGTACTCGCCCTATAATATGGCACAGGGATGAGTTACATCAGATACTGAGTAAGTGATACGCTGCCTGGTGCGTCTCTGGTTTCTCTCATGGCAAGAGTGAAAACATATTCATCTGCTTAGCTTTTTTTGTTGTTGCATTCTTTCTCATGAAATCATGCAGATTAACATGCAGCATTTCCTTATGTATCACGTTAGCTGTGATGATCCTGGAAACTGGAAATTTCTCCCGACTCCTGGGATTCCCCACGGGAGAAAAGTTACAGCACAACTGTCTATATATCATGGCATCTATTCAAAAAAACAGCTTTTCTGGAACTGCAGGATTATCCCCACACACACACACACACACACACACACACACACTTCCCACATTTACAAAATATTTCAAAGGAAACGTGCAAGGCAGACCCTTACAACCACAGCCATTAACAGACACGAGTTTCACAGTAAACGTCCATGTTGGTGCGCTTTCCTGTTTTAACAAGCTGGTCTTTATAAATAAATAATCATTTAGATGGAGTCTTCCTGTATTATAGACAAGAATACAACCCCCACCCCCAATCCTCCATTGTTGAAAGATGTCATATATTGTCGTATATGTTGTATATTTTACTGATTGTAAAGCCCTGACTGGACTTATTGTGGAAAATGAAAATATACGGTAAGCTTGTCGGTGTTTTCTTCTATTTTGGTGCATTAGGTAGTTTGTCTGGCGTGTCCAGTGTCTTTAGTGAACCACAAGGAACATCGAGTCTCGCTGTTATGTGGTTTGCCTCTTTATCTGTGTGTTTCTATGTAGTGTGTGTGTGTGTGTGTGTGTGTGTGTGTGTGTGTGTGTGTGTTGTTTATTTGTCTGTCTGTATCTCCTGATCGGTAGGCTTTCTTCTCTCTTTGTCCTCACAGAGAAATACTATAGACACATGCTATTTCAGAGGTCTTTTCAGCAGAACCTATGATGATTACTGCACCAGACCAACACCTCCACACAGGGCACATGCCAGACTGAGTTCTCTGCACCTCGGTTTTAGATTCCTCTCTCTCTCTCTCTCTCTCTCTCTCTCTCTCTCTCTCTCTCTCTCTCTCTCTCTCTCTCTCTCTCTCTCTCTCTCTCTCTCTCTCTCTCTCTCTCTCTTTCTCTCTTACATTCTCACTTAATCCCTCTTTGTCCCAAAGACTTTTCTCTTTTCACCCCTGCATCAGAAGCATTTTAAAAATGTGCTTTGTAGGACTTGAGAGAGGAAAGACTCCATAAGTGGGTCTGAATGCTCAGTAGAGCTCAGTAAGCTCGTGTTTAAATGGTTCGTTTGCAGCACTCTCATTAAAGTTGTCATTTGCAAACAAGCAAGTTAAGGGATTAGATAGAGTGCATGTCGTGTCGAGTGCATTTAGTGTATGTGCACCTTGTATTATCAAGTGGTGGAGAACATGAGAACCTGCAGGAGAAAGTACATTTACATTGCCACATAGGTGTATCAGTAAAACAGTCACAGTCAAACTGTCACTACAAGGGCGTCCGGGTGGCGTGGCGGTCTATTTCGTTGCATACCCACACGGGGATCTCCTGATCGAATCCACGTGTTACCTCCGGCTTGGTAGGGCATCCCTACAGACACAATTGGCCGTGTCTGCAGGTGAGAAACCGGATGTGGGTATGTGTCCTGGTCGCTGCACTAGCGCCTCCTCTGGTTGGTTGGGGCGCCTGTTCAGGGGGGAGGGGGCGCTGGGGGGAATAGTGTGATCCTCCCCCTGGTGAAACTCCTCACCGTCAGGTGAAAAGAAGTGGCTGGTGACTCCACATGTATCAGAGGAGGCGTGCGGTAGTCTGCGGATCAGATCAGATCAGCAGAGAGGGGGTGGAGCAGCGACTGGGATGGCTCGGAAGAGTGGGGGTAATTGGCCAAGTACAATTGGGGAGGAAAAAAAGCAACAAAAAAAACTGTCACTACAAGAACATGAAATATACTTAAAAATAAGTGTTTCATGTTTATGAATCCTGGTTTTGTCCAAATATATCACACCAGGGAGAGCTGAAAGGTCTGTATGCAGACCTAGGCCTAAATCTCGATGTGTCCCATCTGCCTCCCTGTCTCCATCTCCCCCTTCTGTCTGTTTCTGTCTGTGTGAGAGGAGACTGGCCCCCAGTGTAACCAGCCTCCCATGTTATAAAGAAGCAGAGACAAGGCTGAGACTTAGTTAACCTAGAGACCTCTCACTTTAAATCACGCTTGTGTGTGTGTGTGTGTGTGTGTGTGTGTGTGTGTGTGTGTGTGTGTGTGTGTGTGTGTGTGTGTGTTGGGGGTCGGGGGGAGGGAATCGGGGGTAGCCGTTGCCTGCTCAGGAAGTTAACATGCTGGGTTGTGGGCGAGAGGAAGCCTCTTTAGGTGTGAAAGATGAGAAGGGCTTTCTCAGTGTGTGTGTGTGTGTGTGTGTGTGTGTGTGTGTGTGTGTGTGTGTGTGTGTGTGTGTGTGTGTGTGTGTGTGTGTATATGTGTGTGTGCGTCAGATTTTTTTCGTAGCCTCTCACCCTCTGCATGGTGGTCCCTTTGGTCACCTCACACTCATTAAACACAGTTGTAATTCATGGGATTAAGGGAGTAATGACATTCGCACATATGTGATGCCAGTCTATTTCTGTCTATGATTTCAGCTGTCAACTCGTTTCCATTGCATCTGCGAGTGCAACGGCGGCCGACGTTGACATTATTTTTAGCCATAAATTCTATTTTGTTCCTCCAGCGTCCTACTTTCCATCATGGCCCTAAACTGCCTCTCTTGTCCCTGTCTACTCTGCTTGCGTACTCCACTCTTCTCAGAACTCTTCCTGCCGTTTCTACCTTTCCCATTCAACCCCTCTCTCTGCTTATCTGGCTGAAATCCTCCTAATACACTTTTCTTCTGTTCCCGTCCACCCATACAGGAGGACCTTCAGGCTTGTGTCCCGTGTTTCCGTTAGCTGGCAATGGCCGTCTTTTGGCTGATAAAAACACTCGAAAGCAGTAAATAAAACTGTTGCCAGTCAAAATGTCAGGAGCGCTATATAAAATGCAACTTGATTGATTGATTATTGCCTTTTACACTTGTATTTCGTGACATAACACCTTTTATACTTTTATTTATGAGCTGCAGGGTGGAAGTCAAATATAGTACCTCATTTCTTTACTTTACAGGCTAACTTCTATTCTATTCACAGGATTTGCCATTATTCAAATGTGAGTTTTGCCAGTCTGAGCACTGGACGGACCTCCTAGTGAGTTATGAACCCGGCGCACATGGATGTCCGCCAGTAAATTTCTCAAAGATCCAGTAAATCAAAATGTGGTAAAGCTTTACAATTAAGCGAAAGTAGTAAGTGTTAGGTAATAGGTAATAAGGCCCTTATAAGTCCTTATAAAATGCCTATTAACATTATTATGTGTTAATAGGACTATCCAAGTGTTAATAATGGTATCATAAAACGGTTTTGGCCAGTAGGTGGTGCTTGCAAAATATTGCAAAACTGACTTTTTCACACTCGTCTTAGGTTGTAAGTCCAACATGCATAAGACTTTCCACTTAGCCTCTAATCACCCTCATGATTAAAAGTTTTTAAGAATTTTGATAGTCCACAAAATGCAAAAGTATGACTTACAAGGTCCTTATTACCTCAAGGGCCTTATTAACTAATGCTTATTAGAGTCTTATAAACACAACATTTTTTTTATTTTTGGTTTTGATATACTATATTAATCCCTGTGGGGCAGTTCTTCCTCTGCATTTAACCCATCCTAGCTGTGTAGCTAAGAGCAGTGGGCAGCCGCCAGGCAGCGCCCGCCCGGGGACCAACTCCAGTTCGTCCTGCCATGCCTCAGTCAGGGGCACAGGAGTACTAACCCTAACATGTGTGTCTTTTTGATTGTGGGGGAAACTGGAGCACCCGTAGAAACCCCACCGCAGACATGGGGAGAACATGCAAACTCCACACAGAGGACGACCTGGGATGACCCCAAGGTTAGATAACCCTTGGGTTCGAACCCAGGACCTTTTTGCTGTGAGGCGACAGCGCTAACCACTGGGCCGCCAAAAATAATGTTAATAAGCATTTTATAAGGACTTATAAGGGCTTTATTACCTATTAACTAACACTTATTACATGCACTTGATGTAAAAGCATTAGCAAAAATGTTGACATTCATATTGGCCGGCAGCAAAATAATTCTTAACAGAAACCTGCCATGCCCTTCTTTGGTCTTTGTCCTCACCCGTAGTTAGTTGTCCCCTTACTCTGTTTACTGTGGCCCCTACCAACTGCTGCCATCTACCAGGATGCCCAAGCGCCCCTATGACATAGTCACGGGAATGTTCCACGCCCTGGGGCCCCACCGTCAGTCGGGAGGGACCACAGGGTCATCGAAATCCCAACACACTCACAGAGACCGTTGCGTTCAAGGGGTCAGTTACAGCTTTGGGGTTGTCTGTAGGTTGAAGAATGCTTATGAATACCTAACTGGCAGCTGGCGTGGATGGCACTGCAGTAAATATTACAATCAAGCTGCCGAGATGCTCAATAGCCACTGATTTTGCAAATTGGTCTTTGTAAATAGCATTAGCTAGATTTATAGGGTAGATTATGCAGAGCATTTCCAATTACAGTTCCCCACTTGATATCAATTAAATAAAGTTGCCACGGAGTTTAATTGGGTGTGTTTCCTTGCCCTAATTAGGTCCATTTCTTTTTGCAAGTTTTCTACAAAGTACATAACTTTCAGTCTTTTCATAATCACTGTTGGAGGATGTTTTTTTTTTTTTATTATTATATCCGGTCAATTACCCCACTCTACCGAGCCATCCTGATTTTCTGCACCACTCCCTCTGCCGATCCGGGGAGGGCTGCAGACTACCACATGCCTCCTCCGACACATTTGGAGTCACCAGCCACCAGCCCCTCAACTGACGGTAAGGGGTTTCACCAGGTGGACGTAGCACTTGGGAGGATCACGCTACAGGCGCCCCAACCGACCAGAGGAGGCGCTAGTGCAGCGACCAGGAGACACATACCCACATCCGACTTCCCACCCGCAGACACAGCCAACTGTGTCTGTAGAGACGCCCGACCAAGCTGGAGATAATACGGGGATTTGAACCCGTGTTGGTAGGCAACGGAATAGACTGCTATGCTACCCGGACGCCCCTGTTGGAGGATGTTTAACCCCAGCATCTTCCCCAGTCCCCCCCCCCCTTTTTTTTTTGTCTTAATCTTATCACAATCACTATTAGAGGATCTGTAGTTCTCTCCTCTCTGTCCTGGCCCTTTCGAGACCTCCTGGTTTGTTAGTGTTATCGAGACTATTGTTGGAAGAGTTACAACTCTCCCCTCAGCCTGAGTCCTTATCCCTCCTCTAAGCTCTGTTTGTGTGTCTTATCGTAATCGTTCAGAAGCTCTGAAGTGACAGTTAAACTCTGCAGGTACTCTGAAGCCTTGCCAGATCTCACTGTTTGCTGCTTCCCCCGTCTGGCAATGTGGATGAGTGTGCGCGTACGCACGCACACACTCTCTCTCAAGGCATGGTGCCATTGGTTTTAAGTAGCACTGGAATCCATCTCGTCTATGTTTTAGGTGTGTCTGAAGAAACAGGTTGCTGTCCATCCCAAATGACCTACTCTACCATCTTTCTCATGACTGTGCTCCATGGCTAATGATGTATTTGTGTGTGTGTGTGTGTGTGTGTGTGTGTGTGTGTGTGTGTGTGTGTGTGTGTGTGTGTGTGAAGGCTCAAGTGGTTCTTATCATACGCAGCAGGGTTTGAAAGACCAGCTCGCTGGCACTTGCTCAGGATCTCTGACATGTGTGAAGCGGTCGCTATAGAACCAGAATTTTCACTGCGTTCGTTCGTGTTTTATGAAGCGGATTGTGAGAGCTCGCGCACCGGTGTGGAAAAAACTGTGTCACATCCAGTTGCAAAGGATTGAGGCGTTTTATGGGGGGGGGGGCTCGTAATGTTGAACATTTTGATTTCTTTTTTAGCTGACATCCATTTTGATTTTACTTGTCTTTTTTTTTCTTTTTACTCGATACCCCATAGAAAATAATTACTTCCTTTCAGTGCAAATGGTTTTGAATAGGCTTCGCCTATAGCACGATGATAGAGGTGAATAGGTTTCAGCGTACATAGGCCCGGATAATTTTCCGATCTGTAAGGGTAATAATATGGAACAGATTTGGATTTATTGCAAAATTTAAACAATACAGTCAAAGCAGACGTCAGAGTAGTCATGTTGAATAGCTGGTGAGGTTTCGTTGCTTGTTCGTAAGGTGTCAGATGTAATACTTTAAACTCGTGTATTAACACAAACCGATCTTTGTTCTGTTTGTATTGTCCATATTGTGCAGTTACAGATCTGAGCTGGCCTTCTCAGAAGCACCATTAGCACTGTGATTATCGTGTTCTTCACAGTGAATGGACCCAATTAAGTTCTTGGTGCTAAGAGGCTTCTGGAGAAAAAAAAAGCCCTGCCTTGGTTTGAGAATGTGCAGAATGTTTTTAGTGATAGCGGTTTAGGGCCCCAGAAATTCTGTCTCCTATGCTCGGACCATGGCTCATTAAAAGTTTTAAAAACAAAAGTCTTTTCAAATGTGTAAACCTCCGAGAAACTGGGCTGCATCCCGGCGTGACTCATCGTTCTGGAAATCAAGATGTTGAATGGATGTTAGAGGTTAATGTGGGGAAGAGAATCACTCTTGTGAGTATATGTCAGATTGTGTCTTACCCCAACATTCGGGTGATGTGTTCTTACAACGTCCCGCGAAGTTGAATCGGTTCATCTGGAGACCAAGTTTAGTGGGCCAAACGTTTCATCACTCATCTAAGTGACTTCATCGGTCTCTGCTGACTGCAGGTATCCCCTTATAAACAACACCATTGCACCACAACCGAGACCAGCAATCAGTTTCATATCTAAATTGCTGTGACCATTAACTAGAGTTAAACTGGCCATGTGTACTATTCACAGAGGATAGGGGAATATTTTCAATGACAGCATGGTAAGATGGCGACAGATGTACTCTTAAGCCCCTCCCCTCGATTCAGGGATGGTCGTTCCCTCTTCACGTAGATGGCCTCTTTGACGCCCCATTCAAACTAGGGTTCTTCCCTATCAAGGATGTGCACAGCCTCATTCTTTTTTATGATTAATAGTTTATTTTTTTCACAATCAACAAAACATATATAGAAGTATTTCAATTACAAATGACATGGATATTAAACCAGAATGCGATGGAAACAAAACAAGCACAACCGGACCGAAAATAAATAAAAGATAGGAGTGATGTACTGAGATAAGGAAAGAAAAAAAAAGAGAACAAAAAACAAACAAAAGAAATAACATGACTGCATTGCGTGGAGTGCTTAAAAGTTTACAGCGTTGCTTGTCAACAGGTATTCTAACCAAATGTATCTCAGTTATTTGCATTTTATGTGATATGTTACTGTTATTTTTATGAGCTGGAAACGCCATTAAACGCTCAATATATAAGAATGGTACTGCCCCCATTTCAAGTGATATTCCTCCACCTTGTCAAGCAGCCTATATGATAACTGTTCTAGGGCAGCCAGCTGACCAAGAGATGTGTGCCACAAAGATGGCTCTGGTGCAGAGGAGGCGTTCCATTCTTTGACCACAAGTTTCCGTCCTAACATAAGGGCAGTCTGCACAGCCTCATCCTTGAAAGAGCGGCCACTGGCCTGTAGATGGGTGTAGACTGCAGAGTCCTGGCCTGACGTGTTAGCTCTTCTGCATTGTGCCATCCTCTTCACCAGCGTCTGTTTAGTTTCCCCGATGTACAAGTCATGGTAATACTCACGAGTTAATGTGGTCTCTCTGTGGACAGCCACATCAAGTTCACCGGGGAGGATGTGAAAAATGACAGGTTGGCCTTCCTAGACTGTGAAATTGCAGTTGGTGATGGGGACATTTGAAAGTTGATGTTTACTGTAAACCAACACATACTGATCAGTACTTAAGGTTTGACTGTCATCATCTACTGGAGCACAAACCAGGAGTCATCAGGACGCTGCACCACCGAGCTGATAACGTCCCCACCGACACAGCAGCCGGAGAAGGGGAGAAATCCCACTTTAAACAGGCCCAGGTTAAGTGTGGTTATCCTACCTGGGCGTTTGTCAAAGCCAGGAAGATGCCCAAACAGTGCGCCAGCCGATCCAAGAGAGGAGAAGGACAACAGCTGTCTAAGTGTAAACCAGTGGTGATTCCGTATGTGGCGGGAGTGTCGGAAAAGTTGACATGTGTTTTCCAAACACTGCGTCTCGGTTGCTTTCAAACCCCAAAACACACTGCACCAGAAATTGGTCCACTCCAAGGACCGGGTCCCCCGACACAAACAGAACAATATAGTGTATGCTGTTAAGTGCCAGGAGGATTGCAGTGACTTTTACATTGGGGAAACTAAACAGACGCCGGCCAAGAGGATGGCACAACACAGGAGAGCCAACACATCAGGCCAGGACTCCACAGTCTACACCATCTACAGGTCAGGGGCCACTCTTTCAAGGATGAGGATGTGCACATCCTTGATAGGGAGGAACGCTGGTTTGAACAGGGAGTCAAAGAGGCCATCTATGTGAATAGGGAACGACCATCCCTAAACCGAGGGGGGGGGGGCTAACAGTACATCTGTCGCCATCTTACAATGCTGAATACTTGGCACCTTACAATGCCAAGTATTTCCCAATCCTTTGTGAATAGTACATATGACCATTGTAACTCTAGTTAATGGTCACGACAATTTACATATGACACTGATTACTGGTTTCGGTTGTGACTCAACTGTGCCGGTTTAGTCGTTATGCGACGGTGCCGTTTATAAGGTTGGGGGATACCTGCAGTCAGCTGAGACTGGCAACATCACTTTAATGAGTGGTGAAATGTCTCTCCCAATAAACTTTGTGTCCAGATGAACTGATTCAACTTTCTGAGATTTCTTTACCTGGATTACTGAGCATGTACCATGACCTTGATACAATACACACTGACCTTCTATTGACACAAAGTGCAAGCCCCAGGCGTTAAATATACGATGGACTGACAATACAGCATATTGTACGTTGTAGTCTGTAGTCTGTTTATGGACATGTAAGGGGTGATAAAGTGAATTATTATATGTCGTTAAGTGGTTATGGTTGTAATTAGGGGTTTTGTAGAGGGGAATGGAGAAGGGGAAAGCTCCGGAATGTAAGGAATTGGGTTCTTTTTTTTTTCTTCTTTTTTTTTTTTAATCCTGTCGGGATAAATTATTAGTGGCAAAGGGAACCCTGCCATGCGAGAGCGGCCTGTCTCGCTCAGCAGCAACCCACAGAGAGGTGTGTTTGCATGTGTGGGAGAGAAAAAGAGCTCGTGTGTGAGAGAGAGGGAATTTTTATTTTATTTTAAAACAAGTCTTTATTTAACAAGAAACAGACTTTAACATGACATCTTTTTAACAAAATGACCAAAAGTCACTCCTTCACATTAACCTGTCCAATAAAGACTTCATTTTCCATCACAGAACCGATTCACATAGAGAGAGAGAGAGAGAGAGAGAGAGAGAGAGAGAGAGAGAGAGGAGAGAGAGAGAGAGAGAGAGAGAGAGAGAGAGAGAGAGAGAGAGAGAGAGAGAGAGAGAGAGAGAGAGAGAGAGAGAGAGAGAGAAGAGAGAGAGAGAGAGAGAGAGAGAGAGAGAGAGGTTCCATTTACAGGGTGTTTTGTAATCAAAAATTAAAACAAAACAAATTCATTAAAAAAAAAACCCTAGATATTCAGAACCAAAGAATTCTCTCTGACTGAACATAGCACATTCTGCATGCCCCAAGTGTTCATAAAATCTTCTGTCTTTTTTTTTTGTCAGTCTGTAAAAACCAAACTCTACACTGAGCTGAGCTGCCAGCAGCCCAGTCAGCATCAGAACCACGTTTTCTGACCCCTCGCCCCTCACATGGTCCTGAAAGGAAATTCATTGTGTCTACAGATTTTTTCTTTGCACAGTAGTGTGGATCATAGATGAAAGGACAAAAAGAAAATCTTTTTCCTAACCCCTGAAACCATGTCTACTAGGCTAAATAGTCTGACCAGTCTGGAACACTGGATAAACAGATGGTATATTTTTCTGTCTACAAGCAGAAAGGACAGCCATTCCCTGTGCCAGGATTGAGGTGCACCAGATACCTGTTTGTAGCTATGGTCCCATGTACAATCCTCCACTGGAAGTCACCTGTCCATTTGTTAACAGGAGGTTTGTACAGGGACCGCCCACAGCCCCTCAGGGATGATCCCAGACCAAAAAACTCAGTTCACCTTGACACCTTCACCCCTGCCAGGGAGTATAAGTTTGAAACCTTCACACTGATATAATGGGCTGCTTTTTTCCCTAGAGCCTCAGTCTTCCAACTCTAGGGTCTTTACAGACAGCAGGATGTCCTCCTTATCTTGCCACTGTCCCACAGCAGGAGAGACAGCCAGGGAAGGAAAGGCATACTCATATTCATTTCTGGCAGGGGAAGCACAAACCTCCTCCACCAGCCTGAGGAGCAGTCTATTGGACCTGATGTTGAGCAGAGAAGACCCAGCTTAACACAGCCAACCTCTCAGTCTGGATCTCAGGCTAACAGAAGACAAAACCTGAGAGTTGATGAAACTGTTTCCAAACAAGGGCTGCTCAAAGAGCCACATCCAAGCTTCCCGATGGAATGTTAAAAACCGCCACGCCTGTAAGACAGACTGGTGAAAAGTTCTCAGACCAGTTAAATCCATGGACTGAGGCTGAAGCAGGAACAATTGTTTTTCATAGCCTAGGAGTCCAGCCCTCCTCAGCAGCAAACAGGCAGTATCTGTACATGGTAGGCCAAAGCTGTATAGCAGTCTCTGAGCTGTCTGCAGCCTGAAGGCTGGGGCCCATGATTTGATGTCTACCAGGCCCTGTTCTCCCTCCTGTACCGGCAGGTACAGTATCACTGATCTCAGCCAGTGCTGCCCTGACCAGAAGAAATCCACAACTGCCCGCTGAATTCCTTCAGTCAGGCCCCTTGGTGGAGGTAAGACTATCGCCAAAGGGTCGAGGCAACCAAGTTATTGATGATCCAGGACCCTTATAGGTAAGCTGAGGTAGCAACCATTTCCATTTAGACAGTCTGGCACACACTCCCTGCATAGCACCCCCCCCCCCCAGTTCTTCCTCTGAAACTCCTCTGTTCCAAGAAAAACACCCAAAGTTTTCATGTCCTGCTTTCCCCATCTGAGGTTTCCTGGTAACTTTGGCATGTCCTTGTCTGCCCACTGCCCAACCTGCAGAGCTCTACTTTTTTCCCCAATTCACTTTTGCTGAAGATGCCATTTCATACATGTCTAAACTACTACCCAGGAACCCCACATCTCTCTGGTTTCTGACAAACACAGTAATGTCTTCAACATAAGCTGATACCATCAGCAAGGGATGCTGAGTCGACCCTGGTAGCATAAGTCCTGATAGTCTGGATCTTAATCTATTCAGAAGAGGCTAAATAGCTAAAGAGTGTAGCTGTCCAGAGATGGGACATCCCTGTCTCATGCCTCTCTGAATCTGTTCTGGGCAGCTCAGCCCACCACCCACTTTCATCAAACAGAAAGCGTCCTTATACAACAAACCCAGCAGTGATACAAAACCACCTCCAAAACCAAAAGTTCTTAAAGTGGAAAAAGAAAACCATTGTCAACCCTATCAAACACTTTCTCCCGATCTAATGATATAATTCCAACATCAAAATTGTACAGTTTACAAATGTCAAATAAATCTTTCATGAGAAAAAATTTTGTCCATAATAGATCTGTCTGGTACACAGCATGACTGGTCTCTGTGGATTATTAATTCCAGAAAGTTTTTTAGCCTATTGGCAAGCACTTTTGAAAGAAGTTTGTAGTCTGTACATAACAAAGCCACTGGTCTCCAGTTCTTAAGTAAAGCCAAATCTAATTTTTTGGGCAAAAGTTAAAGAAGTGCATACTGACAGGATGCTGGTAACAGGCCTGTCTAAGAACATTCCTGAAGCACCTCCCACAGGTTGGGCCCCAAACACTTCCAGAAGTGCTTATAAAAGTCTGCAGGCAATCCGTCCAGTCCAGGAGCTCGACCAGAAGCCATCTGACCTATAGCAGCAGTGAGCTCCTCCAGGGAGATATTGGCATCCAGGACAGCTCTGTCCTCTGAGCTCAATTGAGGAAGCCCCTGCAGCAGCTCATCTGCATACTCTCTGTTACAGTCCTCCATCCTGAAGAGGGTACTATAGAACTCTACGGCATGTTGTCTCATCTCAACCAGGTTAGTGGTTACCATACCATCAGGGAGGCAGGGGCAGACCATTTGTTTGGTCTGAGAGATGGACTTCTCCAGGTTAAAGGAGGAGGAGATGGGAGCATCCGTGTCTCTAATGCTGACGAACCTTGACCTGACCAAAGCCCCTTTAACTTTTTCATATAAAAATGAACCTAATTCCTGTTTCTTTTGTTGAAGGCTGTGACTATCTGTACTGTTGTGAGTGAATAGACTGTTATCCAAATCCCTGATTTCTTTTTCTAAATCCTGAATGAGTCTTTTGACTCTCACTGTAGAATGACTTGTATGGTGTTGACAGAAAACTCGTATGTATACGAGTTTTCTGTGGGAAGTGGTGGGAAGTGGTGTGAGTTTTCTGAGCCTTGCCCACTTCCCACCACTAACTCAGGGACTCAAAGTCCCTCTTCCTTTGCAGATTACCCAGAATGTCTCAGATTTCTGATAGAAATCACTGTCCTGAAGCAGCTTAACATTAAAGTGCCAACATGAGCTGCATTTAGTGGTTGGTAAGATGTGAAAGTCCAGAGTGACTAAGTGATGGTCAGTGAACCCTAATGGGTCAGTAACCTGTTGCTAAACCTATGTGATATGTAAGCCCTATCCAGCCTGGTTGCACTCACCTTCCCATCTAGCACCTTAACCCATGTATACTACCTAACCTGGGGATCTTTGACCCTCCATACATCTACCACACCTGATTCTGAATTCACCTGTGATAAAGTGGTAGATGAGTAAGTGGGGTTCCTCTCCTGTTCTGTCTAATGTAAAATTTGTAGTACAATTCCAATCTCCCCCCATCACAACACATTTGCTCTGATCACATTGTTTTAAGAAAACCTTTATATTCTGAAAGATGTCCAGCCTGTCTGAGCCCTGATTTGCAGCATAGCTATATAGTATTAAAGAAACAGAAAAATAGATAGGTCCTCTATTTTTTCTGTAACCACTAAAGCCCTGCCTGTCACTATGTCTGTAGTAGAGATGATATCAACATTAAGCCCTGGAGAAAATGGCTATACCAGCAGAGAAATTAGTCCCATGAGACAGAAAATACCTGCCCTTCCACTACAAACCCCAATCTATTTCATTCTCTTTGTTGCTGTGTTTTCTGCAACAAAAAAATCCTAATCTTTTCTGTATGATCATTTCTGAAATGACTGCCATCTTCTGTTGATCCCTCCCACCATTAATATTCAAAGAGCTGACCCTCACCTTGTGCATAAAAGACAGAGAGATGATATAAATAGGTAGAGGAAACAGTAAGAGGAAGATCACCTATATATATATATATATATATATATATATATATATATATATTGCAACACACTCATCATGACCTTACTTATGTAGTCTTTAACCTTTTTGAACCTTTTCCTTTATTAGTGTTAAGCATCTTTCTGAGACCTGTTGTGTTTTTTCAATCGGAATTTTTTTTTTTCATCTAACACATCAGAACCAACTACTTTCAGGACAGTCAGCATGCTTTTAATACATTTTCCTGTATCTAGAAAAAACTCATACTTTCACAGATTTTCTAAACGTTTCATCTAAGAAACCATTAATTTCCTCTAGCATGTATAGATCTCTACTGTATGACTGAGTCTGTAACAGATACAGACAGAGTCAGTGTCATACCCTATTTCCTCCACCTTATCCTCACCAGCAACACTCTCCATAATACATGACTCACCCTTTCTCGGCTTTGCACCACCAGCCTGACTTTGGTCAGGTCCAGCTGCTGGCCCTTTTCTGCTGCTTTCTGTTGCTGCCGGTGCCTCCTCTGCTCCTTTCCTTTCTTATGTTGTGACAGTCAGTACAACCAATTTGTCATCAGTTACATTCTCACTGCCTGAATAAGCTTGCTGTTCCCCTGCCTGATTATCTGCCTACCCACTGTATCCCTCTCCAGCCTCTGGCTCAGTCGGGGGAGAAGCGCAGAGCAGCAGCATCCGCTGGCTCCTCAGCTAGCGGAGCCCCAGCATTAGTGTGCTCCTCGGCCGGCCTGGCCCCCGGCTCGGGACACCCCTCGGCCGGCCTGTGAGGACAAGTGTTCCACTTGTGCTCCACATCCCCACATTCAAAGCATTTCATACTGCCTGTGCTGGTGTACACCATGTAATGTCCCTCCCCATGTTTCACTCTGAAGGAAACCGCCAGCGTCTGTGATGGACAATTCAGAAACATGAACACCTGTCTCCAGAGGGATTGGACATGTTTCCATTTATCGCTCTTACAGCCTAAACCCATAGTCCTAAAACTACTTACCAGCTTCCTGAAGCACTGCAGCTCCCACTCCAACACCTCATTGGGAATGAATGGGGGAACACCGGAGATGGTGACCCAGGTGGGACGCGCGGCAAGCAGGGAAACCTGCAGATAGATGCCATTCAGAGAGACCCCACTCTCTATTAACTCAACCATAAAACGCTCCTCTTTCAGGAAAACAACCACACCTTTGTTCATCCTGGAGGCATAGGACAGGTTGGCGTGTCCCACACGGTCTCTCAGAGCCAGGAGAACCACCTCTACCAGAACAGATGGATTGGGCTTAACCCGCACTCCATGTCGGATAGAGAGTGGAAGACTCTCCGAGGACGCCATCTCTCTCACACTGAAAAACAAAACAAGCTACAACAAACAAAACACACAGACTACAGCAAATGTAGCTCACGACCAAAAAAACAAATTCAATCTGACACCATCAGCCTTAAAGACAAAAACAACCAACTATAAACTGGATAAATACATTGAACTTACTAACAGCAGGTTGCTCTCACCACACACACTTACTCATACACCGACTACCAGCATGCACCGAGAGAGAGAGAGAGAGTATATTGTGAGAGCATATATTGTGATATCAGACTAGATAGTAATCCCCAAACTATTTTCACAGAATATATATAGGGGTATTCGGTCAAAAACTTTGCAATATTTGATTTTGTCAGTATCGCCCAGCCCTAATTCAGAAAATTATTTTATCCTTATAATGTTTTTAAGGGGGTCTACCTCAGGATGAAAGTTATTTACCCTCCTCATAATTCATCTTGGCTCTGTCCACGATATTGATTATTTAATCATAATGATGAGATATGTTTCACTTTTATGCATGTTATTTTGCATCCCCAAATGACTTGGCAAATTCCGAATATTTTGGTAGCACGTCGTCCTGCAAAATTAAGTTGTGCCACCTGGAAAATAAAATGGAGCACAAAAACCATCTTCGGTGTTGATTCAAAGTATTGAAGGCATTTTTTTCCCCTATGGATCGTGCTGTTGTTATTCTTTCCTATTCCCTCTCACTGAAATATTTTACTTCAGTAGAATGTCATAAAAAGGTAACACTGGGAAGCCTATCAAACTTGTGGCAAACAACGGCACTGGCAGCATCCGGAGGGAAACAAATCTCTGATGGTTGGATCTGTGATGTGGAGTGAAAACAGTTATTTTCAAGCTGCACAGACCGGCAGCTTGTATATTTGAGCGGCGGTTGAACTGTGAGCGCCACACACATATCAGTTGGGCTGAAAGCTACCCTTTCCTGTGCTCTGAGATAGCGCCGATATTCAGATAGTGACGTAACCAGGGTCTAGCCTTTAGCTCAACGAACAAATGAACCAACGTGACTGCTTCCATGTCCTAATCTCCAGTCTAATGACTGGTTGGGGGTTGACTGTGTGGTGCAGGGTTCGGGCGAGTGACTAATTTGTTGTAACCGTTGATGAAGTGACTGAGTTAAGGAAGCCTGTGGGTTTGAAAAAGCATTTTTTTTGGTCCAATAAAAGTCCCACTCTTTATTTCTTTATGTTCAAAGTAACTGTCTGGCTTCGGGCCATCCACGGAGAGCAAAAGCAGGGTAAAAAAGGGAAGCGAGGGCAAGAACGAAGGAGGGGAAGGATTTAGTGTGGCATTAACGAGCCTTCGGATAGGTAGAGGAGCACGTTCAATTCGACTGACCGGCCTACATCCAGTCAACATGGCATCCTGGGTAAACACGACCAGGCCGCTTGTTGTCATGGCGATAAAGGAAGCAGCCAGCTGCCAAAGACAGCAGAGGGCCAGGGCCCAAAGTGGCAGGGCAGACCAGATGGATACGCTTCACCCGCGGATCCAAGCGGTCCTGCATGCCAAGTGCAAAAAAACCCCAAAACATTTGTTTTAATTTAAGACTAAAAACTAAATGGCTTGAGATAATTAAAAAAAAGCCAAGCATATAAAAAGCCAATCACCTTTTAAAATCTCTAATTAAATCAGTGTGTAAGAGACAGTGGGGGAAGGTGTGTGTGTGTGTGAGAGAGAGAGAAAGACAGAGAGAATAAGACAGATTATTCAAGGTTGTGTTTAATAAGCACATCACCCAGTCTTTTAACCCCGGCCACAACATATAACAATTTTTGCCATGCGGGAAAGGAAAATGGACAGCTAAGTGATATTAGGCTATACAAATAAAATTGACTTGACCTTCATCAATAACCTGACTGCACCCCACCCCTCACAACCATACTGCTGAAATATGGACATTAATACCCTGGTGTATTTGCTGCTTCCGCTCTAACATTTTACATTTCCTCATTTAGCTGACACTTTTGTCCAGCGCCACTTTCCACTTGGCAGACACATCCGTGTGTCATCTCGCCAGAATAGCAGTCGTATCACAACCAAGAACGCACAACATCGTGTCAACTGTCATCGGTGTAGGCGTGCAACAGCTGTATCTCCAAAGTGACACGAGTAATAGGGGGTTCCAGACGAGATGGCCAGTGGCACAGTCGGTATCACAGTCATGCTTAGAGACCATCTGTGGATTAAGGTAGGCCTGGAAAAAGAAAATACTTATTAGATGAGGTAAGCGAGTCTGCTGCCCCGATGGAAGACGGGGGTTCATTCCACCATTTTGAGTAATAGATTTACTTAGTCTGTTTAGTCAGTCTTAGTCATAATGTTTCAGGCCTTAGTGTAAGTATTCATTTACCCAATTTACGTAGTATTATTACCACTAACTCATGAAAATACTCGAGTGAGTTTAAATTTAGTAATGTCACAGTGAATTTAAATTCACTATCATCATCCAGTATGATCCAATATTTGTACATTGGCTTTCATGCATCAAGGTATTTTTGGCCTTAACTTTAAAAAAAAATAATTTTTTTTTACTTTCCCCCCCCAATTGTACTTGGCCAATTACCCCAGTCTTCTGAACCGTCCCGGTTGCTGCTCCACCCCGTCTGCTGATCCGGGGAGGGCTGCAGACTACCACATGTCTCCTCCCATACATGTGGAGTCGCCAGCCGCTTCTTTTCACCTGACAGTGAGGAGTTTCGCCAGGAGGATGTAGCGCATGGGAGGATCACGCTATTCCCACCAGTTCCCCCTCCCCGCTGAACAGGCGCCCCGACCGACCAGAGGAGGCACTAGTGCAGTGAGCAGGACCACATACCCACATCCGGCTTCCCACCCGCAGACACGGCTAATTGTGTCTGTAGGGACGCCCGACCAAGCCGGAGGTAACATGGGGATTCAAACCGGTGATCCCTGTGTTGGTAGACAACGGAGTAGACCGCTACGCAAACCGGACGTCCCCGGCCTTAACTTTTTGTTTGAAATTTTGTTTTTGAAATGCCTCACAGAGCGTTGTCTTTTTGATATTGGTAGCTGATCCCCGGTTGTCTGGCTGCAGGAGAGCGTTTAGTAAAACCTGCCCTTACTGACCAGGAAAGAAAATATCCTCTTCATATGACCGCCCTTACTGAAAATGGAGGGGGGGGGGGGGGGTCAGACAGCATCAAGTGTAGATAAAACGAGGGACCGTTTATCAGGAAAAAAGGGTCGAGTAGGTCAGTTATGGAGGAAATGGATACGGAAAGGTATTTAAAGTCAAATGAAAAAGAATAACTCCATCACAGTGGAGGAGATAGAGGGTAGATGAACAGAGAATGAAGCAGCACTACAGGTCTGCACACTGTGTGGGGCTGGAGCAGGACTGAAAAACCAAAACGATGTGTATTTTTGTGTACCTCTGTTTACACTTTCTGAATGTTAGATTTTGGCCTAAGGTTTGTGTGTGTGTGTGTGTGTGTGTGCGTGTGTGTTGACCCTTGTGTTTGGTCAGTTTAACTGTGACATTCTGCTGCTCTTCCCTTCCCTTAAATCAACTCTGATTGATGACCCAGATGTCAATCACCTCTACAGACACACACACGAGGTGTACACACACACACACACACTTGCACATATTTGGATCCTCAAGTCAACCCCCATGACTCCCCAACAGCCCTCATACATACACACTTTAACCCACTGTCTGCCTTGTAAGGACGTACAGGGATCGTGGAGCCGGCCTACTTTTCCCATCAGTGACCGGCTCAGTCAGCTGCTGCTGGGATATGCCTGTATGCCAAACATTACTGGTTATGTTGGCTTGTACTGTACCCCATTCTGCCCTCAGGACAGTCTCAGTTCACTGGAGTCCTAATAATTGTCCCAAACAACCCCCCAAACTACCCCTCATGCTGACTCCAGAACTGCCTCTCCTCAGAGTTATAATATTGTTTAACTCTAAAATTAATCACGGCCGTTTACAGACTTGTATCTCTGGTAATATTTATCACAGCTTTATCGCAGATTACAAACAGGTGCTGGTTTCAGACACATTGCGGGGGAAGTGATGTAAGAGGGTTCTTTTAATCATGTGAAGGTGATTTTATGCCGCTCGTAGGCTGTTTAGTGCTTGCATATTTTGTTTTTGTTCACAGTCGTAATCAGTTATTTTGTGTTGCGTGCACGAATTCAGTGAGAACAGATTTCCAGACTTGTGAAAATGAACACTTGTCGAATCAGATCAGGTTTATGTACATTGTTGCCTGGTGAATTACACCTACACGAAAGTGCTCTCTCTTTCTCTCTCTCTCTCCCTCTCTCTCTCTCTCGCTCGCTCGCTCGCTCGCTCGCTCACACACACAGGAACAGCAATCAAACTTTGATCCAAGTCTTGATGGCTGCCTTTTTGTCAAGGGGAAATAGTGCAAATATTGTGTGAAGCTCATTGATTATCCCCTTTGTGCTATTACACTCATTGGATATTATTTTCCCCCTTTTTCACCCTAATTGTATCTGGCCAATTACCCTGCTCTTTTTGAGCCGCTGCTGCACCCCCTCTCTGCCGATCTGGGGGGGCGCCCCAACTGACCAGAGGAGGCGCTAGTGCAGTGACCAGGACAAATACCCACATCTCACCTCCCACCTGCACACACAGCCGGTTGTGTTTGTAGGGACGCCCAACCAAGCCGGAGGTAACACAGGGATTCGACCCGGTGATACTGTGTTGGTAGGCAACTGTGAAGGCGCTTGTCTGCACACAAGAGTTGGGCAGAAAAACAAATCAATGGGATCTGAAAAGAGAGCACCTTGCTAATGAGATTGGTTCTCATTAACAGATATACTACATACATGCACACACACATGTGTGCACATATGCCAAAATACACAAGACACACATGCACAACACAGACAAATGCTGGAAAGGTCATTTGTCACAGACATTTGATGCCGTAGGCCTGTTCTCACTACGGTGTTAGGACAAAAGGTCATTTTGGTGGCGAAAGCTGACACCTGATAGAGACTCTTAGGCAGTGGGTCCTCTGCGAAAGCTGACCCACGTGAACTAGGTTTGAGTTCATGGGATGTAGGGAGCGAACGTCTTCCTGTCTGGATCATTTGTCATCCCTTCGAAGGCAATGCCCTCGTTTCAGTTCCTCATCAAGTGACCAACCTACAGTGTGCAGCGAGATGGCAGGTTGAAGAAGATGAGACCTTGACGTGTGTGTGTGTGTGTGTGTGTGACTCTCAGACCAATCGGCGACCTCCTGTTGAAACCAACAAGAGATGGGCGATACACTGATTTAACATAATCTTATGCCAGTCAGCTGTGTTGTCGACTTCCTCCACAATTCACACCTCTTGTAAACCCCAGCCTAATCTCTGTGTCCTCACAGCCACATGGATGGAGTTGAACATGTCAAACTGTAGCGCCCCTTCACCTTGCCTCCCCTTCAGTGGTGTCCTGGTAGCTACTGCAGTGAGGATGTGGCAGAACGCGTGGGGTATGAAACCATGCACAGAATATACAGAAATGGCAAAAATGTGATGCTATGGCTCTAGAGAGCGTGTCTGTAATTATGTGTGTGGATTTCTACCAACTGTATGTGCACGGTATGTGACCATTTCGAGAGGGTAAATGAATATCATCATCCGCTGCCGGTGCAGGAAGATGGCGGCGCGAACTCACTTTTGCAGCAGCCTCACCCAGTACCAGTGTGGGAAGATGGCGGCGCGAACTCGCGTTTGCGGCGGCCCCACCCAGTACCGTCCATGCAGTGTCTTTGTCCACGTCTGCGTCTAAGTTGTCTTCATTTGATGGCTGGGAGAGCTGACGCTGGATCGGCTGGGAGAGCTTGGTCTCCTGCATCATGTGGGCCCAGGGACCACAGCCCTGCTCGGAGCTGCAGCCAGAAGAGGAAGCACCGAAGGCGGTCCGACAGGATGCAGAAGCGGGGCAGGCTAAGCTAACTGCTAGCCCATGCAGACTGGCAGTTCTGATAACACCGAGGGCGGTCCGGCGGCGGCCTCGCCTGGCATCAACTGTGTTTTTGGTGTCATCGTGTGGCATGCGGGAAGGTGTGTCAAGGGTGTCTGACTGGGAGAGCTGGCGTTGGATCGGTTGGGAAAGCCTGGTCTGCTACATGCTGTGGGCCCAGGGACCACGGTCCTGCCCGGAGCTGACCCCGAAGAGGAAGCACCCAGGGCGGTCTGACAGGATGCAGAAGGGGGGCAGGCTAAGCTAACTGCTAGCCCATGCAGACCGGCACTTTCCACAGTCATCCTGGTTGGTGTTCGCTCTCTTGGACAGTGGAATTTTTGTGATATGTTGGATACATGTGTTTTTGTAGTTTTTTGTAGTTTTTTTGTAGTCTTTGTGTTGCACTGCTGTGGGCTGGGGGGAAACGACAAATAAATGTCCCTGAGTCCTGATAATGTGTGTAAATTCAAGTAAGCATATTAGGTGTTTGTGTGCGTGGGTGCACGTGTGCGCACAGATTGCACACAGGGTGGGTCCATTCCTTTCAGTTTTATGGAGCGATAGGAATGTTGAGGTGTTTTTGGATGTCGTGTCAGGAAATGAAACGTCTGAATTCCTGCCACAGGAATGCACACATTTATTGGCGAACAGTAGAGGGACCCGCTGTGCACACAGCACAATATCAATTTCACCCTGCTGGAGTATGGCTGTGTGCGTTGCACGTGTGTGTGTGTGTGCGTGCGTGTGTGTGTGTGCACATCAAGTGGATTTTACAACACTTGACTACTTGGCAGTTTTGATGAATTTTTAACTGTCAAGCGCTTTTGTTGATGCCGTCTCAACACCGAGTCAAGAATTCCTCGACTCAAATGAAGTGATGACATATCTGCTCGACGTTGCTTGAGCTGGAAACCGGCTTCTGTCGGGGTAACAAGACTCCGGTTATCGCTCTGTTCTGCCCTGTGACGGGACGTTTCCACCTCAGCTCCAAGAGCGGAACCTATTTCTGGACATCAGAGCGTGTGTTGATAGACGTGCTGTGTCACAGAGTCAGCACCTGGTTTCGGTGCCATATGCTTTAGGCCTCAACCCCTTTTTGTTGTGACACCTGTGTCATTTCAGCTTTGTCAGAGAGCTCCTGAAAAACTGCGTGATGTCATGGTTCATACCTTGCGTTGCATACGAGCAGTTTTGGAACATAGCGCCATGGCTGTAGGCTTAAGTAATTTAGCGATCTCAAAGTTAATCCGTGGAAAAGATGACTCGTGACTTTGTTTGCCGATCAGTTTTTGGTGTTTGTGTGACGTGGATGGAAGGAAGAGGTGTGTGAAGGATGCAGCTCGAGAGAGATGTCAGGATGGAGGGTTGGTGGTAGAGTTAAAGATTGATAAATAATGGCGTGATGGAGCTGGGGATGGCGGCTTCACTCGTCACAGCTTTGTTTAGAGAGGTGAGATGTGTCCTACTCGGGGGGTGTGTAGTCTCTACCAGGAGTGTGTTCTAGTTTTGTTCGTGAGTTTCACTCGCTCACACATACCGGATAGTAGTCCATCCCACAAGGTACTTTATACTGTCCTGAGTACATCCTGAGTAAATTAAATCCTACATTCTGTACCAACATTTCTCGATGGACACACACATAAATTGATATCCTGTATAACCTGCAGGTCTTGTGAAAGCTGCATATTAGCAGATTTTAAAGGCTTGTATTAATATTAAGATGTTATTCACCAGTTGGGATTAAAGACTCTTCTCTAGTTATTGTAATCTGAGATTAGAGTAGAAATTCTCAGATCTGATGCTGGTCTGATTAGTTCCTTGTGGTCTGCAGCAAAATCCCCCAAAGGTGAAGGGTCACTCACCTGAGTGGACACAGCTAATATGCTCATCTGGGCTTGGACTGAAATCTCCCCCGTGATTAAAATTACCGCGGTTAATCTTGTTAATTTTGGTGTTAGTATATGATCACAACCGCGGCATTCCTTTGAGAGATGGCTTGGGAGCTGGTCGACCTATGAGGCTGTAAATCACAGCTCTCGACTATAAAATGGAGTGATGTACTTGTTAAGTTGATGTTTTGAAGTAATCTGGTCTTTGTCAGGGAAAGATGCTGATTTTTGTTTTTCTGCTTTCTCCCCATAGATCGTGAGGACCAATCAATCCTTTGCACGTGAGTAATTTACTTCTCATAAACTCACATCATAAACCCATGCTTTTTTTTCTTACTACTACCTATTTCTTTGCCAATGCGGACTCTTGAATTTGTACTAAAGACCCAACCTGGTCGCTGATCATCTCTTTATAAACCTGTCTCAAAACCTCTTCTCCTTTCCTTTTCCTCTCCTGTTATCCATTTTTAACGGTGACTTTGTACATGGGTTGTGGTGATATAGCTGCTTGATTGGCTGGAAAATGAAACTGTTCTTGGGTGAAGGTTGTCCGGCTCGCACTTAAATAGAGGTCTCTGTTTGGTGCAGGCAGAAACTTCCCACTCGGCCTTGAACTTTTCCTTCTTTGTCTGTTAAAATGCCCCTCGCTGTGAAGGAGAGTGGAGTCGAACCCATTTGAATTCTAATGACTTGATAAGCATTCAGAGTTCATTTGGAGAAATGTTCACGAGGATTAAGCATCCCTCATCCTCGTTTGAACACCCCCCACCCCGAATTAGCTGGTTTCCAGTTATTTTGCCCCAGTGAACTAAACCCTAAAAGGTTGCCTGGTATTTCTCCTCTTCTCTTGTGTTTCTCCTGTGCCGCTCCCCCTCATCCTGCTCAGTTTCACTTAAAGACCAGTTTCAAAAAGGTTTTTGGGGAAGTTGGGCTTTGCGGCTGTTTTATCCATTGCCGAGGGATTTATGAGTGTGGGTTGCTGCCCTGCCTTTATGTCCGTCATGACAGTGGGCAATTAAGTGCTTCTCTCTCTCTCTCTCTCTCTCTCTCTCTCTCTCTCTCTCTCTCTCTCTCTCTCTCTCTCTCTGGCTGGTATTGCCTTTGCCTCTGAATAGAGCAGTTGTGTAATCTGCCTTGCATGCTGGAGCATATAGAGCACTGCGCCCCCTGTTGGCCGCAATGGCACCATGTCAGCAGTATTTCCCATTTCCCATTTGATCAGTGAGGTGGGTCACCTCATCCGGAGGGGCTGACACCTCACTATAAAACAATCCTTTCCCATTGGTTTCCGGTGACAAAGTATGACTGTACGAACTACCAGACTGGCGTAGTTTAGTTTGGTTACATCGACATTTTAAGGGTGTTTTACTGACACTTTAATCCACACTGTCAGAATTAACACAAAAGTGAAACAAACCTGGTTTTCTAGAGTACCAAGCAGGCAATCAACTGTAAGGTGTGCAAGAGTTAGCACTATATTGTCCTTCTCTGAGCTATTGTGCCTGAATATTCCTTTAAAATGTTTGCATCTCATGACATTGAGCTCAGGCGCGCCCCTCACATATGTCTACCTGCTAGTGTGAAGTTGGAGCTCTTTATGTCATTAGTCTTAGGACAGAAGTGGGAGCGGCCGGTGACAGTAGCCACTTGTAGAATCTCTCACTTAAGAGTCAACAGTCAACCGGTGGACCCCCTGACGCAAGTGAGATACGTCTTGTGTAAGAGTGGTCAGCGGAGGACGTGAGCGGAGATGGAAAGACGGATGTACACAAACACGGAGATTGTAAGAGATCCTCACCAAACTAACCCGCTGACCCTACACGTTCACACCTTGTCCACGAGAGAGCAAAAGATTTGGGAAAACTTGGCAAACTGCTTTTTCCCAGGGGAACACATCACCATTCTGTTTTCCCGTCATGCACGTATGAAGACATCAAGCCAAACCGGGACTAATGTGTCTCCCGTCTACAGACTTGACCTATATTACACAGTCTATATCCTGTATCCCAGACCACTCCCATTGAGTTCTAGAGTGGCAGTCAAAACAGCGATGTTCTATGTGTAGCAGATGTAATAGCCAGCTAGACTAAAGCCACTGGTATGTAGTTCTGTGTTGTTGGCTGACTCCATTGTGGGAACAACCAGGCCTTTGGTTTCTGGGTACTGGGACCTGACTAGGAGAGCTATGGACAGCCAAGCCTGAACAAGGCTATCATTACGGCCGTGCCCAAAAAGCAGAGCCTCCAAACTCTGGAGACCTGCCCACCAAACCTCAGCGTCCTGCAGTAAAAACACTGATGGAAGTACGGGGGGATGAGGAAAATTAAGCAGATAGACTGATGTTCTCTTGCTCTCTCTCTCTTTCTCTTTCTCTGTCTCTCTCAATCTCTTTCACTATCTCTGCCTGTCTATCTGTCCATTGTTCCCCGAGGCCCAGTTGAACACCCCCATTTACAAGATGATGTATGGAAGAGTTATTTTGGTTTGGGTTTTATGGTCTTTGGTTACTGTAGCTTTGCTGTGTCTCTACTCTGGAAAGCTGTGCATGATTGTACACAGGTCAGTTCCTGAAATGTTGGCTGGCCATGGCTGGCAACTGACAGCTCGTCATTTACAAGTGTAGAGAAAGAATTTGGTTAATTATTTGTTGGATGTGATGAGCAAAGCAGAAACTAGGTCATTTTTTACTAGGCCTTTTTTGTAGAGTAGATTAGACTGGTCCTTTTTTCACTTACTCACATGCATGCACGCTCACATGCACTCTCACATGCACTGTCAAATTTTTATTTTGATCATATTTTACTACCGGCGGCATGGTGGTTAGCGCGGTCACCTCACAGCAAGAAGGTCCTGGGTTCAAACCCTGGGGTTGTCCAACCAGGGGGTCATCCCAGGTCATCCTCTGTGTGGAGTTTGCATGTTCTCCCCATGTCTGTGTGGGTTTCCTCCGGCGGCTCCGCTTTCCTCCCACAGTCCGAAGACATGTCGGTCAGGTGAATCGGACATACTAAATTGTCCTTAGGTGTGATCGTATCTGCCCTGCGATGGACTGGCAACCTGTCCAGAGTGTTTCCCCGCCTGCTGCCCAATGAACACTGGGATAGGCTCCAGCATCCCGTGACCCTAATTAGGATAAGCAGCTTGTAAAATGGATGGATGGATGGCTATTTTACTGTCCTCTCTTGTCTGTGTGTATTGTGCCTGTCTCTCCCCCTCCCTTTCAGAGGTGAATCAGGTGCTGGCAAGACAGAGAACACCAAGAAGGTCATCCAGTACCTGGCCCACGTCGCCTCCTCACACAAAGGCCGCAAAGACCACAACATTCCTGTGAGTGCCCCGCTACCCACATGTTTCCAAAACCATCCCCGGCCAAGCCTCTTCTCTTCTCTTCTCTTCTCTTCTCTTCTCTTCTCTTCTCTTCTCTTCTCTTCTCTTCTCTTCTCTTCTCTTCTCTTCTCTTCTCTTCTCTTCTCTTCTCTTCTCTTCTCTTCTCTTCTCTTCTCGAGCATATACCACGTGAATGACTCTTGTGCAATATTACATTTTCTTCATTTGTCTTCACTGATAATATGAATGTCATCCTTGGGCATGTCACTGTAGTATAATGCAGTCTGATGTGTGCTTCGGCACAGATTCTGATAGGACCCACATTTTATATGTCTATTTTCATTTTGATAGTTCCATAAAAATTTTTTCATTGTAACTGTGTAGCCATGTATTAATGCTCAGAGCAAACCTCCTAACCTAGTTTTTCTTATTGATGTTAATGTAACTTGAATGGAAACTGCTTCTTTTTCATGTCACCCATTGCCATTCTGTAGCCTTACGCTACTGTTTGTGGCTTGTGTCCGACTTAAACGCTTCAGGTTTTAACACTTGCATTTGTTTATCCATAACAACCAGCCCGAATCTCCCAAAGCATTCAAGCTACAGGCAAGTGTATCCCCTGCTATTTAAAGACAAAATGTGTGCTTTGTGTTTGTATTTGTGCGTGCATGCGTGACGTTCTCGCTGATTCTTCATCTCCACTTCCTGTCATTGTGAGCCTGATAACTAACCTCAGCTTTCTTTGCGAAGTGAGTGTTGATGCAGATGTATGCTTCTCTAATTACCGGTTTGGTATTAAGTCAATCTCCTGCAGAACCAGTATGCTTATGATCATAAAAACTTTGGAGGGCATCCGGGTGGCATGGCGGTCTATTCCATTGCCTACCAACACGGAGATCGGCGGTTCGAATCCCCGTGTTACCTCCACTTTGGTCGGGCGTCCCTACAGACACAATTGGCCGTGTCTGCGGGTGAGAAGCCAGATGTGGGTGTGTGTGTCCTGGTCACTGCACTAGCGCATCCTCTAGCCAGTTGGGGGCGCCTGTTCATGGGGGAGGGGGAACTGAGGAGAATAGCGCGATCATCCCATGTGCTACGTCCCCCTGGCGAAACTTCTCACTGTCAGGCGAGAGGAGGCGGCTGGTGACTCCACATGTATTGGAGGAGGCATGTGGTAGTCTGCAGCCCTCTCCGGATCAGAAGATGGGGTGGAGCAGCGACTGGGATGCCCTGGGGGGGGGGGGGGACAATCGGCTGGATACAATTGGGGAGAAAAGGGGGGAACCCCCCCCCCCCCAAAAAAAACTTGTTATGTATTTATTGATAGAGGTGCAGAAGTCAGTGAGCTGGAAACGTAATCAAATACAAAAAAGGTGTGTGTGTGTGTGTGTGTGTGTGTTTGTGTGTGTGTGTGTGTGTGTGTGTATATCTATATCTTTGTTAAAAGAAACACTCAATGGTAGGGAAAATGCTCAACAAATAAGGACCAAAATAATCCAGTGATTCCAGTAAATTCTTTGAGACAGTACAAGCCTGTTTCGTGCCATAAGCAATCATCAGCTGTCAATAAAGTTACACGGGAAAGAACATACCATTAAGCCCCTCGTCATGCACATCACGTGCACAATGTCCAATGGGGAAGGGAGAGGTGTGACATTCAAAAATTCAAAAACACGTGATTGCTAAAGGTCCAGTGGCGGGGCGGGGGGGGGGTTGGTATTTGTCTATTGGCATGATTTATTTATAATTACAAAATAGGTGCTTATATCTATGTCTGCAACTGCTGGCCAATCCATTGCTGTTATTCAATGTGGACATTTCTGGTTTGCAAACGATAAAATATTTTTTCAGTGAAGACATAGGTTGCACATTTTACCACAGGTTGAATATGTTTTGTTCTTTGAGAGGATTTTCCAGGTGGTTGAATGATTAATGTTTCTGCCCGCCAATGACCAAATATAACGGCTTAACAATGTTACATTCTTAAAACAGTTGTTTCTAAAGCTACACGTGTGTATTAAACCCCTTTTGAATGTTCCCTCTGTTAGACCGACGTATGTCTCTATTTTGCCGTTGTCAGCTCTCTTCACCGTAGCTTGGTAGATAACTTCTTTCGTCTGGCATTTTCTTTCGAGGGGGCATGAGTCGTTCATACGGCAGTTGCAGCTGGGGGTGTCCGGTTGTGATGAAGGTGTCATTGATTTGTTCATGATTCTTGTGTTGTGGGACGATATTATTTGTTGAATGTTAGCCCCCCCATTGGACCGTTAGCGATCACGTGTTTTTGAATTTTTGAACGTCGCACCTCTCCCTTCCCCATTGGACGTTGTGCATGTGATGTGCATGACGAGACAGTAAATGGTATGTCCTTTCCCCTGTAGCTTTATTGACAGCTCATGATCGCTTATGGCATGAAACAGGCTTGTACTGTCTCATAAAGAATTTACTTGAATCACTGGATTTTATATATATATATATATATGAATATATATATCAACACAGATACAGGAAAAAAGATTTTAATGCATTAAATCTTTAATTAAAATCTTTTTTCCTGTATCTGTGTTGACATTCCGCTCCTCATTAGTCGAGCACTCACAACACCATTGACGGTTTCGGAAAAAAACACTATATATATATATATATTCACACATTTTTTACAATCTCAGATTTAATTTAATGCAAGCTGTAGCCTTCTCTCCATAGCGAGGTGAATATTAGTGAGGACAGTGGCAGGTAAGGAAAGGAGATATTACAAATTGAATCATGGGGGCAGTCGATCAAACCTTTCATCTGTGCATGACTCCTATTTGTACTGTGCTGATAGATAGCAGATGCATGCTTGTTATTTTTAAACGCTCTTTCTAGAAATACCCATTTGAATCCTTGGCCATGTTGAGTTTTTGATGATGACCGACTGTGTGTCCTTCAGTCTGCGCGTGGCTTATGCTACTCAAACAAACACCACATAAAGGGGGATGTACTGTCGGATGCAGATTCTGTAGTCCTGTTTGATGTATTCCCACCTGTATTTTAAAAACTGACTGCACTGTATGTTCTTCTGTGTGATGAATAACATAGATGAGTGTGGGTAGCATGATTTAACACTGAATCTGGTTGAACTGTGCTGCATGTTTCAGCTTTCTCCAGTTATAATTGACTACATTTCAACATTCTTTCCAGCTCAGTCGTCTGCTGCTGTGCTCTCCATAAAACCTGATATTTATTGGCCTGCCTGTTCTCCACTCGATTTATCCGACATTAGTCCCCCTGCAGCACAAACCAACACCTGGTGTTTCTTAGCTCACTATAAGTCAAATACCTGGAGGAGTTGAGCAAGCCTTAGATGATTTGTATAGTCTTCGACATAAACACATACATTCGCAACCAAGGCGGGTTGGATGTGTGTTTGTCACTGTGGTGCAGATGCGGCTGCGGTTCAGTACCTGTGCTACTGTGCCAGACTGCACCATCCTTACTGACCTCTCCAGACTCTGTGCTCCCTCTGCATTGCATTAGGGCTGCCTATGAGCACAGGCCAGAGGAATGCAGGAGGGAGGGAGGGAGGGAGAGAGAGAGAGAGAGAGAGAGAGAGAGAGAGAGAGAGAGAGAGAGAGAGAGAGAGAGAGAGAGAGAGAGAGAGATCTGGTGGAGGAGAGGAGTAAGGGAGGGATGGAAGAGGGGTGGAGGAGGAGGAGAGTGGAAGAGTGGAAGGATGAGGTGGTATGGGCGAAGCAGGGAAGCAGATGAGAAGGATAGAGATAGCCTTTGTGTGGGAGGTTAGTCATGGAGATGCATGCGCTGTTTTATCCACTCAGATAAGGTAAAAAGGAAGCAGAGAGGGAGTTGGAGGCAGATGTTTCATTAGAGTGAGGAAGAGAGCAAGATATATGGGAGGGGGATGCAGCAGGAGTGGCGATGTGGCTCCCAGACTTTCTTCCTTCCTCTCTTAGGAGATTTGGGTTCGAATGGAAACTGTTTCGACCTCCTAGTCACACAGGAGAGTAGTGAGATGTCAGTGCCTTCATGCCACTTGAATACCCGTCGTCCCCAATTATGTCTGCAACCGAGGGTCTCGTTGTTTTGGTTTTTTTACTTTGGTGTGTTATTCAGGTATGCGTGTTATTAGGATATTCTTTTTCCATCTTAGGGCTCCTTAAAATAGAAGAAATGCAGTCTAGATCCCTGGTGGAGATCAGCAAAAATAAGCCAAAAAGCCTAAACCCCAGCCTCATTCCTGTGGAAATGAGTTCTGATTATGAAAAAAAAAAGAAGAATAAAGCTACATAAACCGCAGCAGCTAACAGTGTTCCACCCTTCCGCGGACCTCTGGAGTTGTTGTCTGGGATGTGTAATACCAGAGAAGTTGATTTTTGTCGATCTAACTTAAATTAGAGAACTGTGGATAAGTTAGGTGCAATCTAAAAATGATCTGAAAGCAGGAGTGTAAGTGATGTTTGGTCAGCCATCGCACGAGTCCAGCAGTATCCATCTCTCTCTTTCTCGCTCCCTCCCCTTCCTTCTCCTTCTGTATCTCTCCCTTTCAACTTCACCATCTCCCTCGTTTCGTACCTGGCCCTCTCTCACATAAACGGCACATCTGCCCATCTATGCAGGGCTTGAGGCTGGCCCACATTTCGTACCATGCTGGTCTTTGCTGCTCGAGCTTCGGTCAGCCAGCAGCTCAGGACGTAGGGCTTACTAACTCTGTCCCCTCCACTGAGCGTTCGGAGACCAGGCCCCCAGCAGAGAAGCCTGGAGTCAAACCAGCGCTAGTATCTGCGGTACCCTGATGTAGTAACAGAACCACTCGGACCTTCTTTTTTTTTTGCTGCATGCACTCTGCCAGCGTAGCCCTGTTTCCTAGAAGGATGTTTTGTGTGTGAGTGCATGATGGCGTGGGAGTTTGCAACAGGGCTCGTGGAATGTCCCTCTCGCCAACCCAGGTTTGAGGGGTTGGGAAGCAGCCACAGTGGTAGTTTTCCGGAAGTGTAGGGTGTATCATCACGGCCACAGGAATTTAAGGCAGAGAGGAGGTTCTCGCTATTCATTTCAAAATGACCCGTTACTGTACGGTTACGCTATGTTGAAATTCACCGACTACGGCGTCCTCACGGTTTCACAAACTTCCTGACACTGTTTGGCTTTCTTGGACCCACAACATGTCAAATGGCAGTGACAGAAATCACATTATACTGCAACCGGCTAAAGTAAAGCCAACAGGGTGGCGTTAAACTGCTGTCAGTCTGGACGATTGATTTGGTGTATTGACCCGGCTCCGTCCGAACAACAAAGCTGCCTTGCCATCGAGTGTATGCAGACACAGAAAAACCAAAAAAGTTGTTGGGATGAGTGATTTGTGCAGTGGTGGGTGCCTGGTAGCAGTGATGTTTGATATGTGGCGGGCCTCTTATCTAAACCTCTTCTGGTTTCTGGTTTCTTTCCACAGGGTGAGTTGGAACGCCAGCTGTTGCAGGCCAACCCCATTCTCGAATCCTTTGGCAACGCCAAGACAGTGAAGAACGACAACTCATCTCGCTTTGTGAGTTTGCTCTCTCGTTCAAGTCCTCATCCTCGTGTTTAAAACACGAACAATGACTGTCCCTTTTGTCTCTGTCCAGGGAGGGGACCGAGAGTCCCTTACACTACACATGAGTGCAGTTTACGGTTGTATTACAAGAAGTATGTACAGATGCCTACATTAATCCAAACACAAACTTGAGTCGCCCACAGCTAATATATTTCATCTGAAAAAGCTTTAAGATGATACCTCCTGATGTTGAGCAGCTCGTGCGAAAGGAACGGGCCCCTGGGGTAGGGCCCGTCTCGCGGTTTGTTCAGTCTTTGAAGAATTCAGTCCCAGCTTGGAAATGAACGCCATGGGCAAAATTAATAAAATAAATGCTTCCAAGTTGGACTCTTTGCACATTGGATAACTTTTGGGCTTGCTTGAATATTACTTCGACTTGATACATGACTTGAGACTCGACTTGGACTCGACACACAGCACCGGACTTGGCTGAGACTTAAAAGTGTTATTTTTGAATTATATGCCCGCCGCTCTGTGACGAACGGCTGCGGGAACGACATAAATGAACTCCCCGCATCGAAGAAGAAAAGCAGCAGCAGGTGACACGTGAAATAATACGCAGTGAGGGAGTCCGCCGGGGGATTTTCTGGGACACGGTGCAACTCTTCTGTTTTTGAAGTACGCCAAAAGACTGCTTATCATGAATTGTCGGTTTTAATTTCACCCTGTCACACTATTTTTCCTTCAGAAATATTCTGAGAAATTGCTTGTAAAAAAAAAAAAAAAATTACGGTCATATTATTTATTCTTATTTTTCTTTCTCAAATATTTGGGGAAATGGCTTATTTAAAAAATTGACTGCCAAGGGTGCATTTATCTTCAATAGAATTTTTTTTTATTACATTTTTTAAAATGTAAGCACATTTTTTGAAGTGGTAGATTAGCTCCCTGAGCAGTTTGCTCTGTTAAAGTCACCTAGCAAGTAACACAAGCACAAAGCAACGCCTCTCCTTATTGTCTGATAATTTACCTGCGAGTTGTTCTGCTGGTCATCTGACGACAACAAATCGCTCTCGGGGTTCAGTTTTAGCCGGCGTTTGCTTGTGTGAAACAAATGAACTGCATCGAGATTAGCCAAGATGGTTCCCAGGCCACATGAGTCATTAATTGACCCGGGCAAGTTTAAAGTGCGTGGTAAAGAGCTGCATAAATGTACACACGTTTGCATGTGGCTGTGCAGACACTATTGCGTAGCTACATTCCCAGGAAACCACAAACATTCCTGGCGTTCTTTCTCGCCTGTAACCTGGCCTTCCTAATATAGGCATTTTGTTCTCTCGCCTTTATCCTCTACCGTTATCCAGGAAAAGGTATTGCATGCTGCAGAGGGGCGCGAACGGATGGCTAGCGCAGTGACCGACGCTTCTTCCCACGCACGTGTAGGCTCGTTTAAACTTGCGGCCTTGTGGGCTGGCTGTTGAAGCCTACCTGTGATATTTCACACGGGGTCACTCCGTGACATCTGTTTCGAACAGCACTATTTAAAGAACCATCTCGGTTGAGCTTGGCCCAATTACATGTGGATTTGTGCTTCAACGGTATCATGTTTTTCCACAGGGGAAATTCATCCGCATCAACTTTGATGTCGCAGGCTACATCGTGGGGGCTAACATCGAAACCTGTATCCTACCTGCTTGAGAAAAAAAAAGTGATCTGGTGAAAGATCTGGTTTCTAAAAGGAGGGGGGGCAGCATGGAGATGGGGGGTGGGGATGCTTTGAATGTGGAGTCAGAGAGCAGCGGTTAGGCCGTGCAGCTTACGCTTCGCCACAAGTATGTGTTTCTCTTGCTGCGTACTACCCAGATGCAGCTCGGGGGGGGGGGGGGAGCGAAACTCTCAAATGTGTATTAATAGTCATTTTTGACGTGTATTTCACATTTATTTATGCCTGGTGAGCAGAACAATGAATCGGGTTTCGGGGGGGGGGGTAAATGATCGTCCCTGAAAATACTTGTGAGAACATTACAGAATTAATTTCCCCCATGGTTTTAAGTATAGACTTTCAATAAGATTGATTGGCTGTATGCTTAATGAGAATTCCTGTCTTAAAATGGTAGTTGCTAAGGTTTCTGGAAACAATCACTGAATAGCAGTTTGTGTTCCAGTGAAACTTCTTCATGAGGGGGAAATGAAGCAGTTTTTCTCAACCCGCTAGATTACTTTTTTTTTTAAATGCTCTCCAGCAGTATTGATCCTTACTTTTTAATGTCTAAGAGTAGTGGTTCAGTTGTTATGAGATAATTCATCGTAGCAATAGTTGTCAATCCTCACAATTATTGATAATTATGCCGCGAGGGTCACATAATTTATTTTACTGCATATATCTCACATGAAATTACAATCCTAAAATATATAAAATGGCAAATCTCATTTGCACTTTTCCATTTTGTTATCTTGCCTGCTACATGATGTGTGTGCACCTTACTTGCCAAGCAAAAGTTTAAACACAGCACTCGATTATTTCAAAGATTTTATGAAAGTTATTTGATATTCGTGGGAACTGGTGCACACTGTTGTACGTGCCGGTCCAGAACATCCCATGCGTGCTCAGTGGGTGACATGTCTGGTGAGTATGCAGGCCATGGAAGAACTGGGACATTTTCAGCTGCCGGATACTCAGTACAGATCCTTGCAACATGTGGCCGTGCATCATCATACTGTAATATGAGTTGATGGTGGCGGATGAATGGCACAACGATGGGCCTCAGGATCTTGTACCGGTATCTATATGTGCCTTCAAATTGCCAGTGACAAACGGCATCCACATTCTTTGTTCCTGCGACATGCCTGCCCATACCAAAAAACCCCACCACCTCCACAGGCCACTGTTACAACAACACTGGCATCAGCAAACCGCTCACCCTCACCACGCCATACACACCATCTTCCATCCGAAACCAGCTCAAGAGGGCCCTTCTCCAGTGTACCAGGGGCCATTGCCGGTGAACATTTGCCCACTCGGGACAGTTAAGGTGCCATAGAGCATGCTGGGTAGACCCTGGTAAAGGACGTTGAGCCACACAGAATAACCTCACTGAGCAGTTTCTGACAATTTGATCAGAAATTCTTCAGTTCTCCAAACCACCTGTTTCGTGCGCTGTCTGTGTGGCTGGTCTCAGATGGTCACCCCAGATGCAGAAGCTAGATGTAGTGGTCCTGGGCTGGGCTGATGTGGTCGCGTCGTCTATAGTTGTGAGGCCGGTTGGCCGTACTGTCAAAACCTTTGAAAGAACCCCAGAGGGGGCTTATGGTAAAGAAATGGACATTCAATATTCTGCAGCAGCTCTAGTGGACATTCATGCAATCAGCATGCCAATTGCAGGGTTTTTCGACCATTGGTGGCATCTCGGCCATGATGTTGTGCAGCAAAAACTGCACATTTTAGAATATATTTTATTCTCCCAATCATAATGAACACCTGTGTGATGACCATGCTGTTTAATCAGCGTGTTGATGTCACGCCTGTCAGATAAGTGGATTATGTTGGCTGCATTTGAAATATCCATCCATCCATTATCCAAACCGTTTATCCTGCTCTCAGGATCACAGGGATGCTGGAGCCTATCCCAGCAGTCATTGAGTGGCAGGCGGAGAGACACCCTGGACAGGCCACCAGGCCATCACAGGGCCGACGCACAACACACATCCACACCTAGGGACAATTTAGCATGGCCGATTCACCTGACCTGCATGTCTTTGGACTGTGGGAGGAAACCGGAGCGCCTGGAGGAAACCCACGCCGACACGGGGAGAACATGCAAACTCCACACGGAGGACGACCCCCAAAGTTGGACTACCCTAGGGCTCAAACCCAGGACTTTCTTGTTGTGAGGCAACCGCTCTAACCACTGCGCCACTGTGAAATATCATGAAATAAAATGAAATGTGTACAAATTTTTGTGCAGAATCTGAGAATCAAGCTTGTAGAACACATGGGGGGAAAAAACCTGGGATCGTTTACTTCAACTCGTGAAAAATGGGGGCAAAACAAAAAGTATTGCGTTTAAATTTTTGCTCAGTGTACATGATGTTTTTCTACTAGCATGGCAGCAAGTGTACAACCGACCATGACGATGAATGGCGAATAGCATTTGCAGGTTTACATAGGCGCTAAAGACTGGGTGAAGTTGCAAAGTTACCTTCATAAACAAAGATTTTTCTAAAAAGTCAAGATTTGTGTTTTGAACCATTTAAATTTTTTTTATAACATCCGGTCAGAAACGCACGTACATAAATGTGCACGCGCATGCACACACACACACACACACACACACATACACAAATGTCTCATGTAAAGGAACAACCCATTGGTTGAGGAAAATTGATTATATTGTTTGTATTTTTTTTACATGTTAATCTTTTACAATTTTGTGAATATAAAGTAAATAAAAGGGTGATACTTTTTAATTGTTTAATTTGCTGCATAATTCTATAAATTACCACTACAAAATTAGTAATTTTGATCACAATAGTCACACAGAAAAATCCTTGAAGCCCTTGGTGGACTTGGTAGTAGAAATAGTTGTAGTAGCAGAAGAAAGCGTTTTCTCACCTTGTCAGTCCTTAACCACTACTGTCAGACCTTCTTGAGAAGTCGAGGGCCATCAGACAGGCCAAAGATGAGAGGACGTTCCACATCTTCTACCAGCTGCTGGCAGGAGCCGGGGAGCACCTCCGCTGTAAGCATTTTTGCCCTCTGCAGTAAATCACAAATGGCTTTTTACCTTTCAGGGTTGAATCAGTTCTTCACTTATGCTAGCTAGTCTAGTTTGACATACAGTACTAACCCTTAACTGTTTCTCACCCCTCCAGCGGACCTGCTCCTGGAAGGGTTCAATAACTACCGTTTCCTGTCCAACGGTAACATCCCCATCCCTGGCCAGCAGGACAAGGACAACTTCCAGGAAACCATGGAGGCAATGCACATCATGAGCTTCTCTCATGAAGAGATCGTCTGTTAGTAGTACCGTACATAGTCAAAGCATGGGCACACGCTTATTCTTTCTCTTTCTCATTCTGCCCCCCCCATCTCATTGCAAATGCATAATTCCTCTGCTTTTTCTGCATTTACAGGCATGCTGAAGGTGGTGTCTGCAGTGCTGCAGTTTGGAAACATCATCTTTAAGAAGGAGAGGAACACTGACCAAGCCTCTATGCCAGAGAACACAGGTGAAGACCAAACAACCCCCCCGACCTACTCTCTCCTCCTGTTCTTTTCTCTCTTCTTTTCTTACTCTCACTTTTATGTCCGAAAGGCGTGACTGCTCGCAAGGCTTCCAGATGTGCTCAGCTTGTCAGTCTTGAAGTTCAGATTTTTCACCTAAACTAGCTATATCGTGTTGTCTCATCACATAATCAGATAGAGACTCGGCATTGGACAACAACATGCATATTACCCATCAATCATCATTGCATATATGTATGTGACAGAAATACCAATGAAAATAAGAAATTATTCATTCAATTGAGGAGCTTTTTATAGTTTATTTATAGTTTGTGTAGAATAAGCATATGATTTTGTTTTAGACAGACCTTTTAACTAAAACAATATAAAAACCGTGGTGGAGATGGGTTTGCATTTTCGAGGGCATGTATAGCAAATGGCACCATTTTTTAATTTAACGTGAGTTCTTTGAACACGAGCGCATTTCCAAGGAAGCAATCTGAATTACTCACAAGGGCCCATTCTCTACCCAGCACATTGTTGGAGGGCCCGCTTTCTCTATGGGGCCCCACCACCACCACATGGGCGCCAGTGCAACCACACTGCCTGCACTGTCTATATTTACGCTGTTGGCCTTGACCCATTTTGGATTCCAGATTTAGCCAAGATCTTAATCGTCTTGCTGTAGTTGTATGTCTTGTATTGTTTTCATGCAGACTTGGGCAGTTGGTGTATTTTTCTCATTAAAATGTGAAACATGTCAGTTAAGCCGTGTAGTTCTGCTTGTAAGTCACCGAGATGTTGATATAATCACGGAAATGAAGAATCTGTCTTTGACTTGCATATAAATTCTGACGATCTGTATAAATAAGAGTCTCTGGAATTTTAAGGTTGTATCTCACGCATGTAAACTTGGTTAAAGGTTGAATTTATATTATATAATGAGTTACATCCCCCCAGCTTTCTTGTTCCTCCAGCGGCCCAGAAGCTGTGTCACCTGCTGGGAATGAACGTGATGGAGTTCACCAGAGCAATCCTTTCCCCCCGGATCAAAGTAGGGCGAGACTACGTTCAGAAGGCACAGACTAAAGAACAGGTACACTATTTAAAGCTTTGGGACATCTGCATAGTATTTTTTTTTAGCCTTTTGGAGGTTGGAGGTATGTGATACAGAACAAGTAGAAAAAGTGTCCTGATGATAATACAGTTACTGTTACTCTGTGGGAAGATGTGGTGTGGGAAGATGGTGGTGTGAACTTACGTTTGCAGCGGCTTCACCCGGTACCGTCCATGCAGTGTCTTTGTCCACGTCTGCGTCTAAGTTTGTGTCTTCGTTTAATGGCTGGGAGAGCTGGTGCAGGATCGGCTCGGAGAGCTTGGTTTGCTGTGTCCTATGGTCCCAGGGACCACAACCCTGCCCGGAGCTGCGCCTGAAGAGGTAACGCCGAGGGCGGTCTGACAGGACGCGGAAGCGGGGCAGGCTAAGCTAACTGCTAGCTCACACAGACCGGCAGTTCCGATAACACTGAGGGCGGTCTGGCAGCGACCTCACCTAGTGTTGACTGTGTTTTTGGTGTCGTCATGTGGAGTGCGGCGAGCTGGCGTTGGATTGGCTGAGGGAGCCTGGTCTGCTGCGTTTGGTGGGCCCAGGGACCACGGCCATGCCTGGAGCTGTGCCCGAGGAAGAAACATTGAGGGTGGTCTGACAGGATGCAGAAGCAGGACAGGCTAAGCTAACTGCTATTCCATGCACACTGGCAGTTCCGACAGTCCTCCTGGCGTTTATGCTCTTGGATAGTGATTTTTTTTTTTTTTTGTAATTTGATATATTTGTTCTTGTAGTTTTTAGATATGTGTTTTGTCTTTGTGTTGCACTGTTGTGGGCTGGGGGAAATGATATTTCATGACAAATAGAGTAACTGATTCCTGTGCTTTAATATCCCTCTGGTGTAGTCCACATAACAGTTTGCATATTCCACTTTGAGGATCAGCGAGTTGCAAAAGCATGTTCAGATTATGAGGTTTTAAGTTTTTCTCTGCAGTACTTCATGGTTTGCCTCCCCACCCAGTCAGTAACACACAAACTACAGCAGTTTTTGTTATGCTCTTGTGTTTGTTTTAACGCGGCCCTGTGGCTCACAGAACAGTTCATATTACTAATACCCATATCACATGTCCCTGAACTTTGTACTCCGTCTCATTCCAGGCTGATTTTGCTGTTGAGGCCTTGGCTAAGGCAACATATGAGCGCCTGTTCCGCTGGCTTGTCCACCGCATCAACAAGGCTCTGGACAGGACCAAACGCCAGGGGGCCTCATTCATTGGAATTCTGGACATTGCTGGCTTTGAGATCTTTGAGGTGCTGATTTGCATTTTGTGAACACTCAACAACACGTGTAAATACAAATGCAATTACTCAAAAATACAAATTAATTTGATGTCATTTGCCACAAAGATCATTTTCTTTTATTGACACATAAATAGGATAGATTTCAATCATTAAGGATTTTGTTTGTTATTGGTTATTAGATAAGGGCACAGTAAATTAAACATTAACAATGGCTATGGGCATGTTTTGCAAAAAGAAGAAAAGAAAATGAAATTCTCCATGACTGCTGGAAAAAGAAATCTGTTTCATCCATCTCTGCTCTCCCGTCTCCTTCCAGCTGAACTCGTTTGAGCAGTTGTGCATCAACTACACCAATGAGAAGCTGCAGCAGCTGTTCAACCACACCATGTTCATCCTGGAGCAGGAGGAGTACCAGAGGGAGGGCATCGAGTGGAGCTTCATCGATTTCGGCCTTGACCTGCAGCCTTGCATTGACCTCATCGAGAGGCCGGTTAGTACCCCCGTTGGGGACTTTGTATGTGTTTGTGTGGAGGGGGCTCATTCAGTCTGTGTGTTGTTGTGCATTCTTGCGTAACCAAATCTGCCCTCTCTCGCTCACTACCTGTGAGCACAGACCAACCCCCCTGGTATCCTGGCTCTGCTGGATGAGGAGTGCTGGTTCCCCAAGGCCACAGACAAGAGCTTTGTGGAGAAGGTGCTGCAGGAGCAGGGTACACATGCCAAATTCCAGAAACCACGCCAGCTCAAGGACAAAGCTGACTTCTGCATCATTCACTATGCTGGCAGGGTACGTTTAACAGGACTGTTTGGCTGACGTGGACTCTGTAAATACCAAGCCCACTAGTTTGAATGTGTTTGTGTTGCTGACCAATCAACATTTCAGACTTGCTATTTTCTGTTTTTGGGGGGTGTTTTTTTTTTTTTTTTTGCATCCCACCCCCAACAACACTTCACAAATTTGATGGACCTTGATGGAACAGAGACAAACCTAAGAAGCGATTGCAAGGGCAAGGAAATTTTCTTGGACAGAGATGAAAGCTCTTTGGCGTCACTGAAGCTGCAGTATTTGCCCTCCCATAGATTATGAATTGCATCCACAAGACTAGTACTCTGATACCTCACAAAGGCGCATCTCTCTAGGGTCAACTCACTCTAAATAGCCACTTGAAATTTGAGTAGTTTTGTTTGTTTTTTTTTTCTCCTCCAACCATAACCAACGTTTATGTCACCTAATAGCTTAGGTTCTTTCCATGTCGACATTGTTTTCTTTATGCAGCAGTTGTTTCTGGCCAGTGTTTTGTGGCTTTCCTTGGAGACAGCAGACCGAACCTCTCTAAAGGCGTAGTAATCAGGTCATTGCCTCAACACAATAGCCCAGTTGTCTTACTGCTGCTGCTGAAAACCGACATCTGGTTTGCATTGGTTTGAGATTGACTCCATGCTGCCTGTCTGTTACATAACAGACCAACTTTCAACTTCATGTGGTGGTCGGCCATCTGGAGAGAGGGTCGATATTCCGCCACATTCCGGAGAAGTCTCTCCGTCTGTTACCACATGAAAACTGATATCATTCCTGGAATGATGGTTTACGTGTACTTACCTTTCTTCCACGTGTGTACACACAAACAAACACACTCACAAGTGCACACAAACAAGGATATGCATATACCGAGAACAGTAGAGAACATTATTCACCTACGTCTGTCCTTAGACCTGTAGGTGAACCGCTTAAAACTTCAAAATTGGCCAGATATCCCCCCCCCCCCCAAAAAAAGTAACTCTGCAGCCAGCATTAAATTTGAATTTTATTAAATAATATCTGAGTGACAGAGTATTATTGAGGGTGAAAGCAAGTGCAAACATTGTGCGTTTTCCTTTCCAGGTCTGTGATTAAAACCAAATGATGGTGTTTTAGCCCCATTGTTTTAGTTTGCTGAACTTGTCAGAACTATCCTGTTATTTCATACATTAAACCGTACTCTACACACTGTATTAGATGATAGACAAGTGCAAAATAAGTCACAAGTGTGTCACAGAGACGAATCCCACCTAACATCCCATCCCACCTGGTGGGATGGGATGTAAGGTGGGCCAAAGGTTATCACCTGACCTGACTCAAACCAAAGTCATGGACCGATTTTAATAATCCACTTGGATGGATGGGTTTCATAATCCAGGTAGTGTCTGTTATGCTGTCATTTGCAAAGTTTACTTTAAAGTGGAAGTAGACAGACGTTTCCAAGTGTTTTTATTGTTTGCGCCGCTGTCGCAAAGACGACCCGGTCGCTTTCCATTTATTAGCAGCCTGGCTACTGTCCAATGCAAGAAACAACCGTGAGAATCCCAATTTGAACTAGAAACCCTAATCTCAGTGCTACGGTAAAGGCAGAGTGAAACATCCAGTAGTATTAATAAGTAGGCAGGGTGCGTTAATTACTGATCCAGTAGAAATAATGCCGACTGAGAGTCGGTTTGGAACCCTCTTAAGTCCCGGAGATCTCACCATCGAGTAAATGCTCGTCTGAGGTTCACTCTTATTTTATCTTGTCTTCTATCGCTCTCCCTGTTCGCCTCCTCCATCAACCGGGTTCTTTTGCTTTTGCCGGGTAGAGTTTCCACATTTACTTCGGTTGTTCCACTGTCCGTCACTGCCTAGCCCGTTACTGGGTGGTTGACGCACTTCCTGTGCTGTAAATCGATTTACTGGGAAAAATCATGCCTGGTGGTAGACAGAACTGCGTGGTGAAAGTGACGCTTACAGGGAACCAATCTAAATACCGACGGTGTCATTATTCTATAGCCATTACACTGTGCAATCAACATTTACTTCATAATGATAAGTTAAAGCAAAAAAGTTGTCTACTTCCACTTTTAAACTCTTAATTGTGACTGCGTAAATGTTGTGGGTTTCATTATATGAACACTTTGGTGTAAACTCGTTACACGTTGTTCTCCATACAAGTTAAGACGAACGCTTAAAACTATTTGCAAATATATTTTTGGGCCCAGTCAGGTTGCTATCTAAGACATTCCAGATGTTTCATCTCTTCTGCAAATGGACAAAATGAAAATACCATTCTGAGACTGAATCTCAAATATTTTAAAATTAATTTCTAAAGCATCTCTACTTCATCAGACAGCGTACAGAAAGGGAGTGTCAGGAACGAAGGGAGGGAGATTGGCTGATATACAAATCTGATCATCACCCCTGACATTTGCCAGGACAACCTTTTTATTTAAATCTGATAGTGTTCACTCTGGTACCATGGTGCTGCTGTGTTGGTTTAGTCATTTTTGGTTTTTGCTCCTAGCTGTGCGATATGACGATATATATATCGTGTGATGGTAGAAAATGTCTTATTGTTTCATATCAAGCTCTATCGCTTATTTTGTTGTCTCACAAATCATACTCTTCTACGGCAATATTTTTCGTCATTTGGACGACCCTTTCTGCTCTTTGCACAGCACGGACGCAGGCAGGAAATTTGCATGGAAGCAATACAAACAAACATGGAGGCCAGTGAACGTAGTGCAGAACGGGGTAATTCCGAACAGAAGGACTCCGACCAGCCAGGACAAAACGAGGAGCGTATACCTCAAAGAGGGGCTGCTTCTATCGTATGGACGTGGTCTGGGTGTGAAAGGTCTGACACAGACCAGAAAACCGTACTTTGCAAAATATGCCACACGCCGATCCCCACAACAGACTCAAACACCACTAGCCTCTTTTACCACCTACGCAAGAATCCTGTCAAACAGTATTATTTTTGTTTGCTGTTACAATACAAACAGTTCTACTGTTAAAGAGTATTATATGATGGGTTGTATATTTTTGACCATATTCACATTTTAGGCCTATATTTATTTTGTTTGCAGCTATAGTTGAAAAGTGTTTTCTATTTACCTTTTTCTATTTTAAACATTTATATTTTGTTACATGCCTGATTGAAATTTTGCGCAAAGGTTCTAAATAAAAGGAGAAAAATAATCAGATATGAGTAGGTACCTTTTATTTAATTCAATAATGATAATTCAAAATATAAGAAGAAATAGGACTTTCCGTGTGGTCATTTTATATAAACTAATCATTAGATTGACAGAAAATGTGCTACATCGTGATATGTATCGTTATCGCAATATGAATGACCTGTGTCGTGATATGAGATTTTGGTCATATCGCACAGCCCTGGGCTCAACTAATAAACCTGAATATTATTCTCAAGACACCATTCTCAAACCGTGGACCTATGCTTTGTCGATGTTTTTTTTTTTTTTTTAGACACTTGGAGTTAAATTATATGTTTTTTATTATACATTCTCTCGTCCCATGATGCTTTTTGTGGGTTTTGTTTATTTTCCTGCGGGGCCAGCCGGGTGAATGTTGAGGAAATCGTCTGTTGTATCTCTCCAGGTGGACTACAAGGCTGACGAGTGGCTGATGAAGAACATGGACCCGCTCAATGACAACGTGGCCACGCTACTGCACCAGTCGGCCGATAAATTTGTGGCCGAGCTCTGGAAAGATGGTGAGTCCCGTAATCCTGCAGGTCCCATACCACAACCTGTTAAAAGTAGCCCTTCACTACAAAAAGAGTTATTTTCCATGTGAAAAACATTCTACGTGGGCCGATTCTGCCGTTGTGGAATTTCTACCACTCTAGATTTACCATGCCACCAACTTTTGCTATGCTGAAGATGGAACAAGATTGCAAGCATTAAAAAGCATTCCTGTGATTTAGAAATTATCTCTCAGAAGTGCTTATCATTTGAAGAGGAGTTTTCTCAGTTTTTACTCTAATCTCCACCTGCCAGGAGCTCGTCCAGCAGCTCCCTTCAGCGTTGCTCTAATGTGGGATGGGTATTGCCAGTCAAAACACCCGCTGTAAGGGAGGTAATTTTACCCCTCGTAGATGGATGTCAGATGAATCGCTCACATTCTCCACCCGCAGCGGCACACTTTGTTTTGTTTCGAAGCGATGGAATGAACGTCGCAACCATTGTAATTATAACTCGTGTCTTTACTTTGACGTATTTATTTTTGATGTAATCAGATTCAAAACCAAACAGCTAGTGAGATTGCGAACTGTTGTTGGACGTTTCGCTCTTCTAATTAAGGATCTGCTATGATAACCCACTGCTAACCTGAAATAAAAGGAACCCTTTGCTAACGTGCATGGAATTTTCTAGTGGATGAAGTGACTTGAACTGTTAACCACACCTCTTCCTTTTCTGCAGCGTGCAGTTAATCGACGCTTGAATGTATTTTGTTGTTGTTGTCTTAATATTTGTGCAAGTTCAATTATTTGTGTTTGTATGCTGTGTATGGGTATGTGTTTCCATACATGCTCTTGCATATTTGTGTGGTTGTGTGTGTGTGTTTGTGAGTATGCCAATGCTAACTTGAGTGTATCTACCAGCCTGAACACCTCTTTTTCCAAGTGCTTCGTTCTTTTTTCTCTCAACCTCCTGTCTTCTCTCTCTGTCTTTGTGGCTGTAGACATTCAGACGTTTCAGAGAGCGTCTTTCTATGACAATGTCTCGGGGCTCCATGGTGAAGCTCCAGGTGAATGATAGTAACAGTTAAGATAAAGAAACGCTGGCTTTTCCTCGCCTTCTGGCTGTGCTGTAGGACTCTTGGGTTCTGTGCACGGTAATGACTGCTTTGCACCCCTCCCGTACCCCAGCTTTTGCATGGCTGTACTCTCATTCGACTGACTTAAAAATGCAATCTTTCCATTAGTTCTGGTGGCTTGATGGTCCTCTTGCAGAGTTAAAGTAATGGCACCCTGTTGTTAAGATATTAATTTACCCAGTTTCCCCTTGGGGATGAATAAAGGATTCTGATTCTGATATTAACAATCTTGAAGATTTACATGCAAGTAAATCCCCTTTTGTATAGTTTCTGTCTCTGATCTATTTAAGACGGTGGCCAATTCACAAATATCCAGAAAAAGTGAATAATTTTGCAGTTGCTGAGTTTAATGGTTACTGCAAGGCAGGACGCTCTCCAGGGAAAAGGATTCAGCACATAGCGTTTTATGTTTTCAGCACGTTAGCCAAATGCTGAAAATAAAGGCGCATAGCTGCGAGTTTGAAGAGGAAGCAAGCAGATGTTAAACTTGTTTACCCACAGATATCCGTCCATCCATCCATTATCCAAACCGCTCATCCTGCTCTCAGGGTCGTGGGGATGCTGGAGTTTGTCCCAGCAGTCATTGAGCGGCAGGCGGGGAGACACCCTGGACAGGCTGCCAGACTATCACAGGGCAATAATGTAATATAATAAATAATATAATATAATATAATATAATAATAAAAGAACTAGGGTTTATTGAATTGTTACTAGTAAAAGATAATAGTGACTAGTCATAATTACTAACTAGTGCTTATTCTAACCGAGCTAGAGTCTAATTTTTAGCAACTACTCGTCTTACTTAATTTAGCTGATTAGGCTGATTTAGAAAATATTGTAACTGAGCTTATTTCCGCCTGCTGTAGGATTCGATCTTGTGTTGTACTGCGTCACGAGGCGACATAGCTAACCGCTCGATTTAAGGGGGCCGACTCCCTGGTGTAATGGAAAAATTTAGACTGGCAATCGGCCAGTGAGTCTTTTTGTAGGTTACAATATCATTATATTAACCGTGTGACTTGCCGGGGAAAAAAAAATTATCGCAAGGCCCGAATGTGCAATATAAAAACAACTTTACCACAGTCGCCACGCGCTGTCAGCAAGGTGAACCGGATGCCGCCTAATAAATGAACAGCCAATCAGAGCAGAAGAACTTTTTTTTCTCTCTTTTATTTTATGGAAAAACGTTCAAAATACAACATACATATAATAAACCAATAGGGAAATAAAATATTTCACAAACCCATCGAACTCTATATAGAATCACAGGATAAGAATTAAAAAATTAAAACACGGGTGGACAAGGCAGAACATAGTGAGGTAACCTGTAGGCTTTTGGTATGGCTTCCAGCCTACGGACCCCCCACCACCACCACCAAATCAAAGAAATCAAACAAAAAATACACATACACCACACACACTACACTGTTTAACCAAAATCCAACATCACCTTCCCTCCTTCCCCAATCACAATAAAAGTGCTCTCCTCCACAAATCCACCAATAAACTCTTCTTTTCTAACATAACTGTACAACATATTAACATCTCTTTCCATTATACTCCTAAAAATATTCCACACCTCAGCTTTCCTCTTTTCGTAATGGGCTATATTCCTCCTTAGCTTGACAGCAAACCTTGCATGGCTTAAAACATAATTTAATAAATTAACATGACATCCGTTCACTTTGCCAGCCACCCCAAACAACCACAGTTCTCTCCGTTCCATTCTGTCAACAAACCCACCTCTCCAACGTCTACTTATTAATTCCTTCATTTTCAACATGTATCCCTCCAGCTCACAACGTTCAACAAACTTATGCATAAATGCTTCCTCTCCCACACCACACACATCACATTCTTTCTTCACATTCACGTCAAACTTACTAATTATTACGTTATTGAATACCCCGTTGTGTCTTAAGAAAAGTCAAAATTCTCACATTCAACACTGTTCCACTTGACTCTCAGATTTCTCCCATGTCCTCCCTACACCCATGTCCTCCCTACATCCATCTCATTCATAACCCTCCCCCACACTTTCTCCGCAGCCGGTCTTCTCACTTCTTCCCCTCTTAGACATCTATACATCACTCTCGTTTTCACACCCATCAGACTCACTCTCTCGCTCTCCTCTGTCCTTCTCCTACATTCTATCTCCCCTTCCTCATCCAACACAGCCTCTCTCTCAATCATACTGACCCATTCTCTCAGCATCCCCCCCTTGATCTTTCATCACCCCTTCCCCTCACTTCATCTACCACTACCTGTGCCCTCATAAACCCTGGTACATACTCATCAGTGGTGGCCAGTACAGGGCGCTGGGGCGCCGCCACCTTCAAATATCAAGAGAGGAAAATCTACTTAAACATGTTAAATATAATTTAGTTGTATAATGCCAATGATTATGAAATAAAAGGGTTTTTCGGTCTGTGAGTGCCTGTCAGCAGCCATTGAATACTGGTTCCAAATGGTATTGGGTTGATTTCTGTCAGAATGCATATACTTCCTGGGTGAGCGGCGCCGGCCAAACGATACCTTATGTGAGCTCTCATACCTTTGGCGAGCTGGTGACCTGAGGCTGCTGTCTGATTGGTTTTGTTCAGATTTTCCATGGGGCGCAGTTCTGTGCGCCCCAGACATAAAAGCGGAGACATTTAAACAAAACTCAGACAAAGGTGCACCAGAGTATTTAGACTTTTTCGTCTTGAATTTCCGAAAGGAATAGGAAGTCTTACGCTGCATTCACGTGGACTCCGAGAGACGGTAAACGGCAGTTGGAAAAACGGAACAGGGGAAAAAAAACACAAATTGTGCAACAGAAAGGCAGGACAGTAAAAAAAAATAATATATATATACACTACCGTTCAAAAGTTTGGGATCACCCAAACAATTTTGTGTTTTCCATGAAAAGTCACACTTATTCACCACCATATGTTGTGAAATGAATAGAAAATAGAGTCAAGACATTGACAAGGTTAGAAATAATGATTTGTATATGAAATAAGATTTTTTTTACATCAAACTTTGCTTTCGTCAAAGAATCCTCCATTTGCAGCAATTACAGCATTGCAGACCTTTGGCATTCTAGCTGTTAATTTGTTGAGGTAATCTGGAGAAATTGCACCCCACGCTTCCAGAAGCAGCTCCCACAAGTTGGATTGGTTGGATGGGCACTTCTTTGAGCAGATTGAGTTTCTGGAGCATCACATTTGTGGGGTCAATTAAACGCTCAAAATGGCCAGAAAAAGAGAACTTTCATCTGAAACTCGACAGTCTATTCTTGTTCTTAGAAATGAAGGCTATTCCATGCGAGAAATTGCTAAGAAATTGAAGATTTCCTACACCGGTGTGTACTACTCCCTTCAGAGGACAGCACAAACAGGCTCTAACCAGAGTAGAAAAAGAAGTGGGAGGCCGCGTTGCACAACTGAGCAAGAAGATAAGTACATTAGAGTCTCTAGTTTGAGAAACAGACGCCTCACAGGTCCCCAACTGGCATCTTCATTAAATAGTACCTGTTAGAGCCTGTTTGTGCTGTCCTCTGAAGGGAGTAGTACACACCGGTGTAGGAAATCTTCAATTTCTTAGCAATTTCTCGCATGGAATAGCCTTCATTTCTAAGAACAAGAATAGACTGTCGAGTTTCAGATGAAAGTTCTCTTTTTCTGGCCATTTTGAGCGTTTAATTGACCCCACAAATGTGATGCTCCAGAAACTCAATCTGCTCAAAGAAGTGCCCATCCAACCAATCCAACTTGTGGGAGCTGCTTCTGGAAGCGTGGGGTGCAATTTCTCCAGATTACCTCAACAAATTAACAGCTAGAATGCCAAAGGTCTGCAATGCTGTAATTGCTGCAAATGGAGGATTCTTTGACGAAAGCAAAGTTTGATGCAAAAAAAATCTTATTTCAAATACAAATCATTATTTCTAACCTTGTCAATGTCTTGACTCTATTTTCTATTCATTTCACAACATATGGTGGTGAATAAGTGTGACTTTTCATGGAAAACACAATTGTTTGGGTGATCCCAAACTTTTGAACGGTAGTGTATATATATATATATATATATATATATATACAGTGCTGCTTGAAAGTATGTGAACCCCTTGAGCAGTTTAGATTTTTCTGTTGTTTTACCATGATTTTCTTATTCTATCATCACCAGTTTTCATGTATGAAATGTCAGATATATGTTTATCAGTTGCATGTACTTGTTTAGTGGGACTTGTTTAAGTAGCCCAAAAACTATATGAAACATGGAATTAGTGTATGTGCAAAAGTAAGTGAACCCCCAGCTGCATTGGTTAAGTCAAGCAGGTAACAGACTCGGGGTGAAACACATTGGGGTGCTTAATTAATCATTTAAGCAGACCAATGAAATGAGACATCCTTGGGAAAGGGTTTGGCCTGCACGAATTAAAAGAGAGAGGAAACCAACCAAACCACTGTGGTCCTATACAAATCAACAACGCCAAGAGCAAAGGAGATATCCGAGGACAGGAAGAAGAGGGTAGTGATAGCCCATCAGTCTGGGGAGGGCTATAAGACCATCTCCAAAAGATTCCAGCTCCATCCATCCACTGTAAGACAAATAATTTACAAATGGAGGGCCTTCAACATGACAGCAACTCTGCCTAGAAGTGGACGCCCATCAAAACTATCACCCAGAAGCACCAGAAAAATAATAAATCAGGTAAAGGCCAACCCACACATCACCTCTAGAGAGTTGCAGACCTCTCTGATAGCATCTGGGACAAATGTGCATGCGTCTACAATCAGACGAAAATTGAATAGCCATGACATTCATGGGAGGGTTGCTAGAAGGAAGCCTCTGCTCTCAAAAAAGAACAAAGCTGCCCATTTCAACTTTGCCAGAGAGCACTTGGACAAACCAGAGACCTTCTGGAAGTCCATTCTCTGGACAGACGAGTCCAAAATAGAATTATCTGGTCACAATCAAAACCAACATGTTTGGAGAAAAGCCAACACTGCATATGAAGAAAAGAACCTCCTCCCAACAGTGAAGCATGGTGGTGGAAATGTGAAGGTCTGGGGCTGCTTTTCTGCTTCTGGACCTGGACGACTCCATATTATCCAAGGAACCATGAATTCTCCGGCATATCAACAAATTCTTGACCAGAATTTCCTGCCATCAGTCAGGGAGTTGAAGCTGGGACGAAAATGGATTGTTCAACAAGACAATTACCCAAAGCATTCCAGCAAAACTACATATGAATGGCTTCAGAGAAAGAGGATTCGTACTCTGGATAGGCCCAGTCAGAGTCCGGACCTTAATCCAATTGAAATGTTGTGGCGAGACCTGAAGAAGTTGGTACATACCAGATGTCCCTCCAACCTCTCTCAACTGGCTGAGTTCTGCAAGGAGGAGTGGGCAAAAATCCCCATAAGCAGATGCGAGAGACTGGTTAGTGGTTACAGAAGACATTTGGTTGAAGTAATGGCTGCAAAAGGAGGAGCCACAAGCTACTAATACAAGGGTTCACATACTTTTGCACATGTTAAATGTTCAGTTTTTGTGAAATAAACCACCTTTGTTGAATTAAATAATGAAAATATATCTCTTTTGTGTGTGTGTCCATTATTTGGAAGGTGTGCTTTACAAATTGGGATTTGGATGTATGTGTAATAAGCTTATTTTAATGTTTTTTACAAAAAAAGTGACCCTGTGTGGAGGGTTCACAAACTTTCAAGCAGCACTGTATATAATTCAATTCAACTGGGTTTTATTGGCATGACCATATTCAGAAAAATATAGATATATATGTTTGCTGTGGTGATGTATTGTTCGCAGGAAAAAAAAAGTACAAATGTATTGTCTTTTGCATAATTATATACAGTAATTTTGTCAATACATACACCTACAAAATAAATCCGCCATCTACCCACAGATAATACAATGTAAATAGCTAAAACACAAGTTCAGCCATGTTGTGCTTGTTTGGTGGTTGGTAAGGTGCTCCTGTGATAACATCTGGTTCATTTCAAATGGATCTCCAGGCTTTGGCTTGTTCAAACACCACTGCAATATTTGTTTAGGGACGGCAGTGCGGATCACATAAACATCGGCGTCAGTAAGTTAAACAAAAATGACAATCCTTTTTTTTTTATCCCCCCCTTCTCCCCAATTGTACCCGGCCAATTATCCCCCACTCTTCCGAGCCGTCCCGGTCGCTGCTCCACCCCCTCTGCCGATCCGGGGAGGGCTGGAGACTACCTCATGCCTCCTCCAATACATGTGGAGTCGCCAGCCACTTCTTTTCACCTGACAGTGAGGAGTTTCGCCAGGGGGACATAGTGCGTGGGAGGATCACACTATTCCCCCCAGTCCCCCTCCCCCCCAACAGGCGCCCCGACCGACCAGAGGAGGCGCTAGTGCAGCGACCAGAACACAGACCCACATCTGGCTTCCCACCTGCAGACACAGCCAACTGTGTCTGTATAGGGATGCCCGATCAAGCCAGAGGTAACACGGGGATTTGAACCGGCGATTCCCGTGTTGGTAGGCAACAGACTACATTGCTACGCCACCCGGACGCCCCAAAAATGACAATCCTTAGAATTATACATCTAAGATATGTGATCTTTTTTGGGGGGGGGTTTGATTAGTGTTATGCTGTAAAAGAATAAACCCAATGGAAATTAAAATGATGAATTATGAGGTCCTCCTGAGATGTGGGGTTATGTAATATTACTTGGTGAGGTAGAAAGGCATTTGTGATGGGTTTTTTTAAGGTCATTGTGCAACAAGTTCTTCACTGAAACCAGAACAAACATAAATCTCGTTGGAGAAGGGAGCTATGCTTTCGGATGTTGCTGCTAGCCCACCTAAAAAAGGCAAATGCATCTATCCAGCCGCTGTACGTTGCATTAATGAGCAGATGATGAATACGCTCGCTGCGGCTGGTCACTTCAATGACTTCTATATGAGCATGTCTTCTAAAAGCATGAAACTGTACCCAAGCACCAACCCCTGAGAGGGGTCAAGTTGACAACAGTAGGATGGATAGGCACTGCTCTCCCTAAACAACTCATTATCCAAGCCCATCATTGGATATAGGGATGATTTAAGGTCCCTGCTTTGTTCACTAGTGTAATTTATCATCTGTTTGGGGCAAACAAAGCCAGGATGGAATATTTTAGTAACCTGCATGCCGGGTATCTGAACCAGCTCAACATTGTAAATCTTCTTTTCATTAAAAGATGAAGTGAGGGGAAAAAAATAAATGAATAGGAGGACACCGTTTTGCTGAAATGTCATCCAGGTGTAGATTTTCAAAGAGGATTAAGAACATGACTTGAGCAGAGGTCATCCAATGGATAGAGGATTTCATCTAAAAATTGATTTCAGTTTCATTCTGCGACAGACATGTTAATTCTGCTGTAGTTCTTTTGCTTTGTTAAATGAGTTATGCTTCATATGTTAGATGACAATCCTTTGACATCAAATTTGAATTTCCTGAAATTGTTCCCATACCTATATGTACATATACACTACATTATCAAAAGTATGTGGACACCCCTTTTAATTAGTGGGTTTGACTTTTCAGCCACATCCATTGCCGGTAGATGCATAAATGCAAGCATACAGCCATGCAGTCTCCATATACAGACATTGACAGTAGAACGGGACATACTGAAGAGCTCAGTGACTTTCAACGTGGCACTGTCATAGGACGCCACCTTTCCAACAAATCGGCTGGTCAAATTCCTGCCCTGCTAGATCTGCCCCGGTCAAAGTCTGTTATTGTTAAGTGGAAACGTCTCTGAGCAACAACAACCCAGCTGTGAAGCGTTAGGACACACAAGACCACAGAACGAGACCGCTGAGTGATGGAGCGTGTAAAAACCGTCTGTCCTCAGTTGTAACACTCACTACCGAGTTCCAGACTGTCCCTGGAAGCAGCGTCAGCACAAGAACTGTTTGTCAGGAACTTCACGAAATGGGTTTCCACGGCCGAGCAGCCGCACACAAGCCGAAGATCACCATGTGCAATGCCAAACATCGGCTGGGGTGGTGTAAAGCACACCGTCATTGGACTCTGGAGCAGGGGAAACCAGTTCTCTGGAGTGATGAATCACGCTTCACTATCTGGCAGTTTGATGGATGAATCTGAGTTTGGTGGATGCCAGGAGAACACTACCTGTCCAAATGGATAACTGTTAAGTTTGGTGGAGGAGGAATAATGGCCCGGGGCTGTTTTTTATGGTTTAGGCTAGGCCCCACAGTTCTAGTGAAGGTAAATCTTAATGCTACAGCATACTACAACATCCTAGAGAACTGCGTGCTTCCACCTTTGTGGTAACAGTTTGGGGAAGCCCCTTTCCTGTTTCAGCCTGACAATGCCCCCATGCACAAAGCGAGGTCCATAAAGACATGGTTTGCCAAGTTTTGTTTTTGATTTTTTGTGGGGGGGGGTTTCACCCCTTTTTTCCCCAATTGTATCCAGTCAATTACCCCGCTCTTCTGAGCCATTCTGGTTGCTGCTCTGCCGATCCGGGGAGCGAATATTTTTTTCCTAGGATGAACCAGGAAAGTTTCCACCTTCAGGCGCTAGGATTAGCCAGATCTGCCTGTCAATCAAGGCCAATGCGAACGCACAACAACCCTAACCCTAGCCATGTTTGCTAGCTAACTGTTGCCATTAGCCATGTTTACAACCAAGCTAACTGCCAACTTAACTGTGTGTGTACGGTAAGCGAATATTTTTTTCCTAGGATGGATCCGGAAAGTTGACTGACAGGCAGATCTGGCCAATCCTAGTGCCTGATGGCAGGAACTTTCCGGATTCATCCTCGGAAAAAGATATTGGCATCCGGGGAGGGCTGCAGACTACCATATGCCTCCTCCGATACATGTGGAGTCACCAGCCGCTTCTTTTCACCTGACAGTGAGGAGTTTTGCCACGGAAATGTAGCGCGTGGGAGGATCATGCTATACCCAAGTTTCCTCCTCCCCCCTGAAAAGGCGCCCCAACTGACCAGAGGAGGCGCTAGTGCAGCGACCAGGACACATACCCACATCTGGCTTCCCATCCACAGACACAGACAATTGTGTCTGTAGGGATGCCTGACCAAGCCGGAGGTAACACGGGGATTTGAACTGGTGATCCTGGTGTTGGTAGACAACGGAATAGACTGCTACACTACGCGGATGTCCGGTTTGCCGAGTTTTGTGTGGAAGAGTTTGACTGGCCTGCACAGAACCTTGACCTCAACCCCAACCGACACCTTTGGGATGAACTGGAACGCTGACTACAAGCCCAGACCTTCTTGCCCGGCATTGGTGCCCAACCTCACTAATGCTGAATGGGAGCAAATCCCCACAGCCATGTTCCAAAATCTAGTGGAAAGTTTTCCCAGAAGAGTGGAGGCTGTTATAGCTGTAAAGGGGGGACCATCTCCATATTAATGCCCATGGTTTTGGAATGAGATGTTCCACAAGCACATATGGGTGTGAAGTTCGGGTGTACACATACTTTTGACCATGTAGTGTGTGTGTGTGTGTGTGTGTGTGTGTATATGTATATATATATATATATATATATATATATATATATATATATAAAAATAAGGAGCAAAATAATCCAAAATAATCCTGGATTTTCTGTTTTTCTACCAACTAGGGTAATGCCGTTTATGCCGTAGGACTGCTTAATTTTGCAATCTTGAGTTTTTTACTTGAAGTTCATAAAGTTACTGAGCAAATGTAAATAAGAGCTATGTCAAGTCTCACCCACAGAAAATAATCTAAATATTTATCCAAGTGGGATTCTCCTTAAATGGAATCATAGGTGTGGGAGAATGCCTTTATAAGGTGGCCTTTATAAAATACAGAATTCATCTTTTAGTATTGAAGTGCCACATGTTTTTGCTTGTATAAGTCGGCCCACACGGAATCTGCGCCCACAAAACTCTGCAGAAACCAGCACTTCTCTTTTGAATTATATTGTTTTAATGCTTTCTCTGGTGCTACTGGAGAACAATAAGGTGCCGTAGCATACGTGTGACTGCAACGCCCACGCATAAACAGAGGTGGGGAGGTGGGAGGGAGATAGGCGAGTGGTCACGGAGCCATCATCTGAAAGGTACAGACAGAGCGTCAGTTGCCGCAGGAAGATTCCATTTTCACCTCGGGACACCACAGAAAACAATCTGATTTAATTAAAGCACAAGAAAAAAACACAGAGTACTCTGATTGCAAAATAATACAATACTGGTATACGCCCACACACACACACACACACACACACACACACACACACACACACACACACACACACACAGTTTAAATGAAAAAAATGTTTGTCTTATTAATTTTCACATTTGTGCTTGAGATTTTTCTTTATATGCTACTTTTACTATATTATAGTGATTGTATTTACATTTTAAGGACAGTTTTTGAAATATTGATGATAAAAACCGAACATCATGGCTATTGTGTCGTCCCTCTCGATTTTCACAAAGACTCCGAAGCACTCCCATGTTGATTTAACACATTTTAAATGTCCAGTATTTCTGAAACATGTTTCATAAAACACATTCTGAAACACATTTGTTGTTACTCAACGCCTGTTGTATAGCTAAGAGGCAAAAAGATCCGTTCTGCAGAATGCCACAGATTTTAATCAGCAACAGGCCCACAAAAAACAAAATGCAGAAAACTGCCACAGATCCAGTTTGGGTCTGGTTTTAAGGCGTGCGTTTGGCTCACACAAAAAAAAGCTCTCATTAGTGGTGTAATTTTATTATAAGGAGTTTATTATATGCGACGTCCAACTTTCTGAGCTGATGGCTTGTATATGTGTCCTAAAATGAAGACAGAGTAGGAGTAGCTGGAAGTGACCTCTTCGAGAGGACAATGAATAATATTCTGGCATTCTGTGCTGTTATCTGGATCATTTATTATTACCCAGTTTATCTGGGCGCTGGCTTCCCTTTCACAAGCAAGCCATAATCATAAGAAAGATATTATCATTTTCATTAAATTTGGGCTTAAAGAGCCGATTAAAGGATCTCTCTTTCATCTGATTGAATGAAGCTGCAGTAAGAGAAATGGCAACGTGGAGACATCCGATAAAGAGATTGATGAAAACCTTGAAAGAAGGTTTAGTTTGATCAGCTGTCTGACTTGATCTCATTTCAACCTGAAGAAGTAGACAAATTCAGATATCAATATAAACACTTATTCAAGATTTGGTCCTTCGAGAACATTTTAGTAACAGTTTTTTAATTTAACAAAGATCTATTGCTGCATTTTGCTTGGTTCAGTTTTTATTTGCTAGACTCCTGTTTTCTACTAGAAACAGATTCTAATTGGGGAGGCCTGTCAACCCAGTCGTCTTTATTCTTTAGTATATTACCTCATTGGGTCATCTCCTTGTCCTGACTTTGGTCTATAGTCCACTACATCTTGATTGGACTTAATGGAACCTAAGCTCTAATGTTGTGTAACCCTGTCGTAGGTGTGTACAGGGTTCGACCATCTGAACTGTTCAGCTGACAGTCACCAGTAACATTTGGTAAGAGTGCTACTAAATTAGCAGGGTCAACACTGCATGTTTGAGCTCTCTCGCCTTTTACTTCCAATTTCCTCCGACAACATCCACAAACGTCAACATATGAGATATTTGAAAGGAGTTACAAAAGTACGACCTTACCGCCGCTACCTCGACTTAGCCCAGGCCCAGCCCATCACTGTGATGTATGGTGAAACTAGCATCACACTGGTCAAGTTGCCAGTCATTTGTATTACATTACTATTATTAACGTTAATTCTTCAGTCTTCCTATTTCTCTCAATTTGTGCGTGTCTCTCTCTCTTCCCCCTGAAAACTAGTTGACCGTATCGTGGGTCTGGACCAGGTAGCAGGGATGAATGAGACGGCTTTTGGTGCAGCCTACAAGACCAAGAAGGGCATGTTCCGCACCGTGGGCCAACTGTACAAGGAACAGCTATCCAAACTCATGGCAACCCTGAGAAACACCAATCCCAACTTTGTCCGCTGCATCATCCCCAACCATGAGAAGAGGGTGAGTCCCCACCCCCACCAATACCAACACCACTGTATTAATGGTGTGTCAAGTTTTGTTGTTGTCTCTAGAGTTTCTGGTCACGGACAAAATTTATCAAGCTTGAACTCTCAAAAGGCGAAGTCCCGCTCACGTCCAACTGAAACATTGATTATTATGACTGATGGCTTTGAAATGAAGACTTCGACAGAAGCTTCACTGTTTCCAGCAAAACCACAATGTTAATTTTCCTTACAAGGCCGGGGAGACCAAGAGAGAGCAAAGCTTGGGCCCTCTGCCTTGATAAACTTGACTTGGAAGAGAGTGCAGGAAGTTAAACAATATCTGAATGGAGATTTATGGCGAGTGTGGTGCTGTTAAGTGATGCGTAATGTATTATTTCTGTAAGAACAAGCAGCATGTTAAAGAAGAGAACACACTGTAGGGTTTGCCATGGAAGGAGGGCTTATTGAGTTTGTCCTGGTCTGTTTCCTCAAGAGAAGTATGATGGTCTGATGAGTGCAGGTTGAAATGTGGTCAAACCAAATTTCTTAAATCAAGCTAATTAACATTTTTGTATTGTTGCTTTCTTACAAAACTACAGTACAATTGCTTTGCACAAATGCCATAGAAGTAGAAAATTTTAAATTCATTTTTGTAACACTAAAAATCTGTTTTCAGGATCATTTATGTTAATTTATGGAAATCAATCAAAGTAGAAGTAACACGTGCAAAGGAGCTGTAAGAATATTGTCACCAGTCTAGCCCACCATTGACACAGAGGTGTTTTTTAAACTTCTAATTAATTTGGAAGAAATGTATAAAAGGTTATAGTTGACAGTCACAAACCAAATCCCTGCTCTTTGACTTGTTATGTAACCCGTATGCAAAGTTTCCCAACACTTTTGTTCCTGATTTTATGCCTAATTCCCTTTTTCTTCCTTTACCCATCTCCTGACCCCCCCCCCCTCCAGGCTGGTAAACTGGACCCCCACCTGGTTCTGGACCAGCTGAGGTGTAATGGAGTCTTGGAAGGAATCCGTATCTGCAGACAAGGCTTCCCCAACCGCATCGTCTTCCAGGAGTTCAGACAGAGGTACTGTTGTTCCACCTAATTCCTCCATTTACAAAATTATAATATCATACGACACTTTTGAGGATGATAATAACCATGTAAATGACCATGTTTGTGATGGTGATAAGCATGGTAAACAAGTCTCTGAACCCTAGCAGGAAGTTCCTGGTCCTTGCTCGTTGGTGGAAAATGTGTCATCCCTTTTTTGGATATTAGCTCTTCTCATTTAAGCTCATTGGATCTTTCACAACTGCATAGTTGTATCTTACAATCTAGTGGTCTGTGTGAAACATATGCCTTTTTCTCTCTCATATGCTCCCATTTTAGTCTCTATGTTTTCTGTCTGCTTCACCACCAATGCCTAGGTGGATGTGGAGGTACAGTATAATGCTGACCCAGCGCCTCCCTATCCTCATAACACCCCTCTCTGTCCCTTCTCTCTCATCTCTGTCTCTATTCTATTACAAGGTATGAGATCCTCACGCCCAACGCCATCCCCAAGGGCTTCATGGATGGCAAGCAGGCCTGTGAGAGAATGGTACAAACCTTGCTCTTAATTTAGTGATGAAACAAAAGTAATGCTATTGATCTTGATGCATGCTCAATAATCCAGGTAAAGAAATTCACAGAAAGTTGAATCAGTTCATCTGGACACAACGTTTATTGGGAGAGACTCGTTTCGTCAGTGACGTCTTCAGTCAGTTTAGACTGAAGAGGTCAATTAGATGAGTGATGAAACATTTCTTTCATCAATCCATGTTTATAATGCCAAGTTTATGTCACACGACTTTTAAAATCTTTTTAAAATCCTGTAAAAGGAGAGCAGCTCACATCTAATGACTATCTGAAGACTATCTTTTAAAAATCATGGTTGATAGAGTGCACACTAGGCGTTTTAGGAAGCACAGAGAATCATAGTGGGGTCGCACATCACATGATTTTACAAGACTTTTTCAAGTCCTCGCGCTGTTACAACAATTTGCCGTGGCAACGCAGTGTGCCGGGACGTTATCAGTGTTCGTCAGCGCGACCGGTCCTGAGAAGCTGATTTTCCGATAATAAATTTGAGAATAGTTCACCAAACACCTTCTCATAATAACACCCGACTGCTAGCTAATATGTTATTTTGATTATAAATATGTAAAAGTAGGAGGGCTACGGCGTTCAGAGGCAGTTAAAATAAGTGTAAAGAAGGCGCTCTTTGGGCGGAGGGAAAACGTCAGAATAGGCCTAATCAAAAAAGCGGATCCAAGGCTCTCTTCCAAATAGAATAAAAAGTTTTAATAAATGGCTAGTTCATAATAGAACCGATTAAAAAGCCATAGCTAACGTTACCATAGACAGGGCTATTAAACTTGCCGGTAGTTGGTGCTTGGGTTAGCTAGCTAGCTAGTTACCTCTCTAAATGGAAACAACATAACGTTAGTTAGGCTAGCTAATCCCCCAATAATCTACACATTTGTGTTGTATGAGCTAGCTATTTGGAGGATTCGACTTAGAGACGAGAGAGACATTGGTTGTAAACGAACTCGTTACTTAGAACTTAGCAAAGTTAGGCTACTCAGCCATCAGGCTACATCTGCGTTCCCTCCAGTTCGGCTCATACTTAACATTACTTCCTAGCCTCGCCTCACGAGAGCCCCCCGTCAAAGACTAACCAGAGAGCATGCGCATTAACATAAGTCCCAATACATTACACCCCTTTCCCCCAGTCAACAAAATCTGCCAAGTGGTATGGAGGGTGCCGGTCTCTTGCCGGACGCTATAGAGGGGTAGTGGGCACAGGAATGGACACAGGACCAGAGGGATCTTCAACAGACCTGCTGGTCTCTGGTCGTGGCGTTTCAGACAAGGTAGACTCGAGCAGCCCATCTTCAGGTGACTGCTCACCAGGAACAATGGATTCTCCAGCTACCACATCTGTGCGTGCAGTCGCTCTACCATGCAGCTGATCCACATGGCGTCGATGCATTTGCCCATCAGGAGTCTGCACTCTATATGAAACTGGGCCAGTAGGATCGGCTATCACGTCAGGGACCCATTTGTGTCCCCCAGTGTAGCTCCTCATGTACACAGTGTCCTGTGGCCTAAAACTTCTGTTTGGGCCTTGCAGCTTTTCTGCACTCACCTCCTGCTTGAGGTGCATCTCATTTTCATAGTCAGGATGAAGGCGATCAAAGGCCGTGGTAAGACGCCGGTTCATGAGAAGCTCAGCAAGGCTCTTTCCTGTTGCTGAATTGGGAGTCACATGCTGTGACAGCAGAAACCTAGCCAGGCGTCTCTGCCAGTCACCGATAGTGATCCTAGACAGGGCCTCCTTGGTTGTCTGGACCATACGTTCTGCTTGGCCATTTGAATGAGGATGGTAAGGGGCCGTAGTCACTGCTCTGATGCCATTCCGTCTGGCAAACTCTTTGAATTCTTCCGATGTGAAGGCCGCACCGTTTTCAGAAACAATGACATCTGGCAACCAGTGAGTTGCAGAGAGGAGCCTCAGTGTGCTGATCACTGCAGAGGAGGACATTGAACTCACCATGGCAACCTCTAACCACTTAGAGTATGAGTCCACAATTATGAGAAATGTCTTCCCCTGGAATGGACCAGCAAAGTCAATGTGTAGCCGGGACCATTTCTTAGTTGTCCACTCCCAAGGGTGCAGCTGTGCTGTTGGTGGTGCATGACGAGTTCTCTGGCAGGTTTCACGGGATTTTACTGTCTGTTCTATTGCTAAATCCATACCTGGCCACCAGGCATAACTCCTCCCCAGGCCCTTCATATGCACAATGCCTGGGTGTGCAGCATGGCTAGTACCTCCTCCCTCGCCAGGTTGGGAATAACTACACGACTCCCCCATAATAGGCAGTCCTTGTGTGCGGACAGTTCATGGCGCCGGGTGAAAAACGGATTGAAACGGCTGTCAGGTGTATCCACTGGCCAGCCATGCAGGACCCAGCGCAGCACCCGGGACAGAACTGGATCCTTCCGAGTAAGGGCGGCAATGTGTTTTGCATTCAGCGAGGCTTCAGGCGCCATTTCCAGTAAGAGCACCTCCATGGGTAGAGGGGTCTCATGCATACCAGCGGGCAGTGGTAAGCGACTGAGGGCATCAGCATTTGCTAGCTGTTTGCCAGGGCGGTAGCACAATTTGTAATCGTAGGCCCCAAGAACAACACTCCAGCGTAGCATGCGTGGAGACAGGACAGGTGGCATGGGCTTAGAGTGGTGTAGCAAGCCCAAAAGAGGTTTGTGGTCAGTAAAAACCACAAAGTGGCAACCAGCAAGGTACTGGTGACATTTTTTGACTGCAAAAATGACCGCCAAGGCCTCCTTATCTATTTGGGCATAATTTCTTTCAGTGGAGGATAGTGTCCTCGAGGCAAAGACGATGGGAGCCTCCCGGCCATCGGACTCCATATGGAAGAGCAGCGCCCCCAAGCCATAAGGCGAAGCGTCACAAACAACGGCTAATGGCTTTGTTTCGTCATAGTGCGTGAGCACGCCATCAGCCTGAAGCAGTTGTTTTGCAGCAGTGTAAGCTTTTTTATGTGCGTCAGTCCGCTGCCAGGGTGCAGACTGATCCAGGAGGCGGTGCAGCGGTTCTAAGATGGTAGCCTTGTTTGGCAAAAAACAGCTGTAAAAATTGAGTAGGCCTAGGAATGACTGAAGCTCCGTTTTGTTCCGGGGTGAAGGCACCTTCTGAATAGCCTCAACTTTCTCCATAGTCGGCCACACACCATCCTTGTCCACATGAAAACCTAAAAATTCAACTTGGTCAGCAGCAAACACACTCTTCTCCTTCTGTAGCCGCAATCCTGCTTCTGCGAATCGTTCCAGCACTGCACGAAGATGGTCATTGTGCTGGTCAACAGTCTTTCTCACTATTAAGACATCATTCAGGTACGGTTGCACGCCTGGTATACCGGCGAGGAGTGTATCCATGAAACGCTGAAATATGGACACAGCTGTCGATACTCCAAACTGCAGGCGGCGGGCCCGAAACAGCCCGCGATGGGTGTTTATAGTGAGAAGCTCTGCAGCCTTGTCGTCCAGCACCAGCTGCTGGTAAGCTTGTTAGAGGTCCAATTTACTGAAAAGCACCCCCCCCCCCCGCCAGTCTGGAAAACAGTTCAGCCACCGTTGGAACGGGGTATACATCAGGTTTCACAACTGTATTCACAGTGCAGCGATAGTCACCGCAAATTCTTAAGCTGCCATCCTTTTTAACTACTGGTACGATGGCTGTGGCCCACCTTGAGTGTCTCACGGGTTCAAAAATACCCTGAGCTACTAGCTTGTCAAGCTCCTCATCTTGCTTTGGCCGAAGGGCAAAGGGCACCGAACGTGCTTTAAAAAACTTGTGTGATGCTGTCGTATCAATATCAATAGCAATTGGAGGGGTTCGTGAAGCCCCGAGGTCCTGGAAGACTTCTGCATATTCCGTTAAGATGGACTCCACAGATTGTAAGCATACTTGGCGCACCCCCATTACAGAAATGCCCAGTGCCTCAAACCAGTCCCTGCCCAGTAGACTTGCCCCTTGACCTCGAACACTAATCAGTGGTAAGGTCTTGTGATTGCCTTGATACTGCACATCCACAAAAATCTTCCCATTAACTTGTAGTTCTGCTTGTGACCATTGTCTAAGCACACTACTGTCCTTGTGCAGTAAAGGCGGCTGGTCAGGCCACAAGGTGTTGTAACTGCCCTCACTGATCAAGGAGCATGCGGCTCCAGACTCCACCTCCATTACATGTGTTTTGTTATTCAGGATCACAGTGGCTTGATATGGCTTTTTTACGTGAGCATACAGCTGCCTGCCCATGGTGTAAATGTTATATTCCTCTTCTTGTTGCCTAGCAGTGTGTGTATGTTGTTTGGCTTGAAGAACTGTGTTAGAAGAATCTGCTGATGCGACATCCCTGCTCTTTTTAAAACAAACACGAGAAATGTGCCCCCTTTTTTTGCAATAGTGGCATACAGCAGAGGTAAATTTGCAATGTTGTTGGTTGTGTGTGCCTCCACAACGAAAACATGGCTTTGCACCACCTTCTGCTACTGTTTGTTTCACTTTCAAAACGGTTTGACTTTGTGCAGTCTGATGAACTTCTGCTGACTGTGGTGGTCCCAGCTGGTTTGGTTGTAGTATTCACGTATTTAACGTGGCTGTTTCCGCTGCAAGGGCTTTCTCCTCTGCTGCTTTGAATGTGAGTTCCTTTTCAGCCAGCAGGCGGCGCTGCAGCGCTTCATCTAGCACCTCACAGACAATTCTGTCACGCAGCATAGCTTCCAGTTGGTCACCAAAAGCACAATGCACTGAGTTTATGGAGTTCAGCAATGTAGCTGGAGATTCCTTGGCCTTGCTTTTGTTTGCAACTGTGAAACTGAAAATGCTGAACAATTTGTGATGGAGGAGGACTGTACTGGCGCTTCAAGGCCGATACTAAGTTTTCATAGGTGACGGCCGTAGGAAGGATGGGAGCGACCACCGAACGTAGTATAGAATACGTTGCAGCACCACAGACGCTAAGCAAAATAGCGCGTTTCTTCTCCTCCCCATCTACTCCATTTGCCAGGAAAAAACATTCCAGTCTCTCAATATACTCCTCAATTGCAGTGCCGGAGCCTTCATCAAACTCTTTTATGCGACCCAGCGTGGTCATGGTGATGTCGTTAGGCTACTCACAGATTCCTCAAAGCTGTAGTAGAATATCGGAGGTTGCTGATTTCCATCAATAACCTGTTCAGAACTTTTGGAGTTCGGATCCGCTTCGTCGCCAGTGTAGGATTCAACTTAGAGACGAGAGAGACATTGGTTGTAAACGAACTCTTTACTTAGAATTTAGCAAAGTTAGGGTACTCAGCCATCAGGCTACATCTGCATTCCCTCTAGTTCGGCTCATACTTAACATTACTTCCTAGTCTCGCCTCACGAGAGCCCCCCATCAAAGACTAACCAGAGAGCATGCGCATTAACATAAGTCCCAATACATTACACTATTGATGACGTTAGCTGAGGATGTAAAATAGTTTGCTAGCTAACGTTACCTAACGTTAACTTAAAATAGTTTTAACTCTAATGTTGCGGTCTATTCCGATGCCTACCAACACAAGGATCTTCTGTTCGAATCCCCGAGTTACCTCCGGCTTGGTCGGGCGTCTCAAGACGGGTCTGACCGGGACGGCTAGAAAGAGTGGGGTAATTGGCCAGGTACAATTGGGGAAGGGGGGGGGTAGTTTTAACTCACCAGGTAGTTGAAAGGCATCGGCGATCTCGCACCACCTTTTATGTTTCTCCTCTCTGTCGTGGTAAACGTCTGCCGTGACGTTAAAAAGGCCATCGTGTTGCTGCCACAGCTCCACCAACATCTCTTCTTCTTGTCTCGTCCACTTCTTCCCCGCCAAGTTTTTGGTTGTTTATTCTTCTTCCTCGGGTTTAGCGGCGGATGGCATTTGGTTTTATTGTGAACTCATTCATTGGCAGTTGGCAATCCACGCGAACAGTTGCATCACTGCACGTCCAACAGACCCGCGACAAAATGAAACCTTTTTGAAATGATCCGGTAGGTCGCCGACCATTTCCAGACTGTAGCGGGACAGAAGAATCCCGTCTTTGACCATCTCACATTACAGGACTGTTAAACCTGACAGACTCGGGATTTTGCGACGATTTCTTCAAGATTATTCTGCGACCGTAAAATTAGTCAGAGTTCCGTCGGGGGCTTAAAATCGGGGCAAAAGTCGGCTGATGTACACTAGCCTTAAAGCAAGAATTCTTTTAAACACAAACATTTTTTTTCTTTTAATTTAATCTTGTACCTAACCAAAACCAGCCCTATAGAGTGACCTATTTCATCCTCTCTTCCCTCTGTAGATCCGAGCCTTGGAGTTGGACACCAACCTTTTCCGCATCGGCCAGAGTAAAATCTTCTTCAGGGCGGGCGTCCTGGCCCACTTGGAAGAGGAGAGGGACCTGAAAATTACTGACATCATTATCTACTTCCAGGCTGTCTGCCGGGGATACCTGGCACGAAAGTGAGTTCTGACCTGGAGTAAAGTCACCATCTCTTTTTGCTCCGTCCAGCAACTGAATGGCAGTCTCAACCGAGGGCTTCATACTTATTTCTGTGTGAAGCCCAGTAGTTTTTGACAGTCACAGGGTTCATGCAGGAAGACTAATGCACTAACTAACACTTTGAAGTAACAGAGAAAATTGATTTTACGCAAATTTTGTCTCACTGGCTCTCCGCCCTCCTCCTTTGCTAATCTCCTCTTCCAGGGCCTTTGCTAAGAAACAGCAGCAGCTGAGCGCCCTGAAGGTTCTCCAGAGGAACTGTGCTGCTTATCTGAAGCTGCGCCACTGGCAATGGTGGAGACTATTCACCAAGGTGTGTGTGTGTGTGTGTGTGTGTCTAAAAGTCCCATGCAATTAAAAATGTATTTGTATTCTCATTAGCTCATTTATCTGCATTTAATTTATATCTATTTAACACTAGTTTCTAGAAATTCACAAAAAAGGTTTTGTTCTAATTCCTTCCTTAGAAATGCAATAGTTTTTTCATTAGGTCAGCCTGCACTTGTGGGCATACACTAAAAAAATGTGCAATGAACTGGGAGAGAGATTGGCAGAATAACAAGTTATCTCCTACCGACGTATTAAAACTAGCCAATGGCATATCGATTTCCGCATTCTTCTGAAAATGTCTGATCAATTTTGGCTGTTGGTCAAATCAAACTTCCCCCTCTCTCCAAATCCCACCCGACTGCTCCATTTCATTTGGACATATGTCAGATTGCGGAAGCTCATGGTGCTCTAAATGCTCTTTAATGGGACCTTTAAATCTGCACTCATTTGTCAGTTTGACATATAGTACATGTGCTCAAATGAAAGTGGGAATGTACTTTCCAACACTGTCTAACAGACATCATGTATGTCTATTTCCTTTGCACTCCCAGGTGAAACCTCTGCTGCAGGTGACCAGGCAGGAGGAGGAAATGCAGGCTAAAGATGAGGAGCTGGTCAAGGTGAAGGAGAAGCAAAGCAAGGTGGAGGGGGAGCTGGTGGAGATGGAGAGGAAACACCAGCAGGTCAGTCAACACCCAGAACCAACGTCTAGTGTGCAAGAGCCAGAGCGTTAACTTAATGCAGGGGTCGGCAACCTTTATCAAAGGAGCCATTTTTGGCCAAAAAAATAAATAAATTTTTGGTAACACTTTAGTATGGGGAACGTAGTCACCATTAATTAGGTGCTTATTAGCATGCAAATTAGCAACATATTGGCTCTTAATTTGTCATTATTACGTACTCATTAATGCCTTATTCTGCATGGCCTTATTATACAACCAGTAAGCCATTAACTATGAGTTTTCCCTCTATAACCTCAGAATTATTGCTTATTAGTAGTACCATCTCAATATGCTTTGCTTAGTATGGACTTTATAAGGTGGTAGTACCACAAGAAGAGTTATTCTCCCTTACTAACACTTAATGAATATGGTCTGTTCTTACATAACAAAACACAAAACTACAAGTGTTAATAGTGTTAAATTACTGTAAATTAAGTTTTTGTTACTTAGAATATGTTCCCCATACTAAAGTGACATCTTGATCATTACTAATTCACTAGTAATTAAGTTTTTTTATGTTCCCCATACTAAAGTGTTACCAAATTTTTTAAATAAATAAAATATATTTGGGCCTTATAATGAAGGTAACACAGCCTATTAAGTCTAAATTACCCTATCAACGTTATTAATAGGTCTAAATGAGCATTCATTAAGTTTTGCCATATGTGGTAAAACTTAATGAACGCTCTGCAGTGGGCTACTTATGATTATTTGGTACTTTTACTTTGCATTTCCATTACAATAATGCCATGTTTTGTTGCATTTATGAAATAAAGAAAACTGTTTGCATTTTTTGTTATTTTTATTGGAGGACGCTATTAGCAACAAAACACAAAACTGAACAAAAGTCCAGTTCAGTTGGGTCCACGGTGGTGTAGCGCTCTAAGCATCGGCGTTGTGTTGATGCAGTTGCCCACTGGGGACCGGGGTTCACGCCTCGGTCTCGCCAGATCCGACCACGGCCAGATTCGATGAAGCAGTGATAATTGGCAACGCTGTCTCCGGGAGGGGGGCGGAGTTGGCTTGTGTTCATCACATGAATGCATCTCTGTGTTTGTTGGAAAAAGCAGTTGTTCGGCCTGGATTCGCCTTGTCACGAAGGTGGCGAGGCGTCTCCTTCAAAACTGCTGGCCAGAGAGATGCAGTTTGTGAACGCATACAGTACGAGGGTGGGTGTTTGAACTAGAATAGGGAGCGATTGGCCACTAAATTGGGGGGGAAAGGGAAAAATCAGAAATAATAATAATATAATAAAAAGTCCAGTTCAGTGCGAGGTAATCCTGTTCTTTTCTATTCAGTCACATACAGCAACCAACCCTTGGGCCTGAGCATAAAACACAGCAACTAAGGGTCATTCAATTCGTTGACAAAATCACAACTTGCTAAAACAGATACTTTGTTGCAAAATAATAGCCTATTACAGGATAGTGTTCTCACCCGTTGAATGGGATTTCTGTTTCTGAACATCACTGCAGATCTTCTCCATATCAGGGCTGTACTGCAGCCTCTCATCTGTGAGGTGGGAGCCATATTTGCATTATGTAGTTCATGCTTGAGGTAGACTCAAGACAGGCCACCGCTGTTGGGGTCCAGCAAAATTTAGATGGAAAGGCACCGATCGTAGACGTAGGCTATGGCGCACATTTTAGTTGATGAAATGTTAAGGTTTTTTTTTTCATTTGGTGTGGAGAACGTAATCACTTTAGGTCTACCACAAAAAAAACGAAAATTAGAATGTTAAAAAAAATAACCGTTATGCATTTCCATATAATTTTTGTCAAAGCCGTAGGGAGCCACTGGAGAGAGGCGAAAGAGCCACATGTGGCTCCGGAGCCACAGGTTGCCGACCCCCGACTTAATGTAATGTCATTTTCAACAGTACTTTATTTTGTTCCTTTTTTGCAAAAATCAAATTAAAGATAATTCTGGCATTAACATGTTCATTAGCTGTGATTATTTCATGCATCTACAGAGCTCTGGGGAAGTTTGAATTATAATTTAGACTTTAATGGCAGAACAGACTCCAGGTGTTTTACGGTGTTGTTTCTGTTAGGATCCCCTGTGACAAGAGTACTATAATGGTATGGACTCCAGGACAAGACTAAAGTTCCTAAATCTGTCCCATGCTGAAATAAAAACGAGGAAAATCTGAGTTTTTGGATTTTTACTGTTGTTTGTTCCTCTAGTTGATAGAGGAGAAGAATATCCTTGCGGAGCAGCTGCAGGCAGAGACGGAGCTGTTTGCTGAGGCAGAGGAAATGAGGGCCCGTCTGGCTGCCAAGAAACAGGAGCTGGAGGAGATCCTCCATGACCTGGAGTCCAGGGTGGAGGAAGAGGAGGAGAGGAACCAGAGCCTGCAGAATGAGAAGAAGAAGATGCAGTCTCACATCCAGGTGAGTCCTATGTGGAACTTTAAGGCAACAGAAAATTGAAATTTTTTATGCAGTTTTTTCCATAAAGAAATTAAAGGGTAAATTCACAGATTTTCAAACTTATCTGTGACAGTGATAGCACATGGAAAACACCTGCAGTTATTTCCTATTGTTTATGCATCTCTGGAGTGGCAGTCAAAACAGTTTTTTTCTGGCCACCAAATGACATATCGTGACATCAGTTGGCAGTCAGCAATATTACAGCAGGGTTTCTAATACTCTAAACATGCTGTTCAAAAAATACATCCTTATTCTCTCGCCTAAGCTGTGTTTCCTATGGTGAAAATTATGTCCCACAACACTAGCGCAGTGGATTGTATGGATGACGATACTGAGGCTTACATTCTGGTACATGTAGGCACTATGGGAAAGACTGTGAGCAAGACAGCACCGATTTCTCTGTCAATACATCACACAGTGAGGACTTCTTTGCGTCACGTGGCTACATTACTCATCAGTACTGACTGGACATACACAAAACCACTGGCGAAATTTCCTTTTAATGAATGAATGAATGAATGAATGAATGAATGAATGAATGAATGAATGAATGAATGTGATGTGGTGTGAGAAAAGAAAATATGATTGTAAGTGCTTGCTACGACATAAAAATGTTTGACAACTTTTGATGAATTGCAAATGTTTGACAACTTCTGATGGATTACTTCACATCTGTGTTGTATCTGTAGGACCTTGAGGAACAGTTGGATGAGGAAGAGGCCGCCAGGCAGAAGCTGCAGCTGGAGAAGGTGACCGCTGAGGCCAAAATGAAGAAATACGAAGAGGACATTCTGCTCCTGGAGGACCAGAACTCCAAGTTCCTCAAGGTGAGAGGGAGGGCTCTTATGACCTACATGCAGGCTATGCTCAGCCATGCTAAATTAGCTGAAGAATGAGTTCTAATGTAGGAGTTAAATATATTGGAAAGAGCAAGACACATAATTCTGTTTCAAAATAAAAACACTTGGTTGAACCCTGATTTTGCCTGAGAGATGGAGATGTTGTAGAGCAGTGGTTCCCAACCTGGGGTCCGTGCACCCCTTGGGGGGTGCCTGAGAGCCTGGGGGTGTGCGAGGCTTTGTCTGCTCTGAGGTGGGGGGGGGGGGGCGCCAAAGATCACAGGGGGTGCGCGATGCTTTTCTGCTCTGAGGTTGTCAAAGTGCACATGTTAAATAAAAGCATAATAACTCACTTACTGGATAATTTATTTTATACAAAAGTCTGTATATAAAAATATTTAAAAAGATACACCCCCTCCCTTCTTAAATGTAGTTGGGCTACACCTAGTAACCACACCTCTGTGACCCGTCAAGCTGTGCTATCAAACTCTGAACGGGCAGTGTTGTCAGGTAGCTACTCAGCTAGCAGCTAATGTTAGCTCATCGTTTTTTCCTGCAGTCAGCAGCAGCACTTTATGAAAGAAACAACATGGCAGAGAAACATAAAAGTGCGGATGACTCAGGCTTATTTCCAGAGCTACCTTAACTTTGGTTTTATGGAAGGACAGGACAAGTCTCAGCCAGAATGTGTCATATGTGGTGAGAAACTAGCTCATGACAGCATGAAGCCAAGCAAAATGAAACGACACCAAGAGACAAAACATCAAGCAACTATTGGTGAAAGTCAGGAATTTTTTGAGAGGAAAAAGCAGTTGGTGCTATCAAGAAGATCCGCCGACATCAGAAAAGCATTTGAACAAGCAGGCAATGATTTGCACAGAGCCACGGAGGCGTCATTTGAGTGTTGGCTATTAATTGCCAAGGCTAAAAAGCCACACACAGAGCAGCTTATCAAACCCGCCTGTCTGAACATTGTAGAGAGGCTGTGTGGCCCACACGTGGTTGATAAAGTGAAAACCGTCCCACACTCTGACAACGCCGTCAAAGACAGAATTGATAAAATGGCTGGAGATTGTCAGAACCAGCTGCACGGGAAGCTCAGGAATGTCCCCTTTGCCATTCAGTTGGATGAAACGACAACAGTGTCAGACGAGTCCGTGCTCATCATTTTTATTCAATATATTGACAGTGATGACTTGAAACAAGACATACTTATGTCTACCAGTCTAACCACAACTACAACAGGCCAGGATATTTTTATGGCTGTGGACTCCTATCTCTCATCCAACAATCTGCCCTCCAAGAACCTTGCTTTTCTTAGAAACAAGTAGGTAGGATCCAAGGAAAAAAGGTTGGGAACCACTGTTGTAGAGTATCCTACATCCGCTAAAGAATATTTACCCTGCCCTGACATTCTACTGCACTGAAGCCAAAACTCTCTTGATGCAAATCCTACTTTGCTTGGAAGGTTGACAACATCTTGACAGTTGTCTGAGACTTATTGCATACTAATCATCTTCTCCTCTTTTCTTCACCCACTTTAGGAAAAGAAGCTACTGGAGGACCGTATCAATGAGATGACCTCCGTACTGGCTGAGGAGGAGGAGAAGGCCAAGAATCTGGGCAAAGTCAAAAACAAGCAGGAGATGATGATGGTAGACCTGGAGGGTAAGAGAGTAATATGGAGTAGAAAAATCTGGTATTAGAAATACCTCTTTAGAGTGGAGAGACTAGCCAGAAAGAAATTATGGGATACTGTGGAGATTGACTAGTTTAAAACAAGGTGTTTTTGATCGGTTGTTGCTCGGTTAAATCATGCTGTTGTCTTCACTCTCTCTCTCTCTCGCTCTCTCTCTCTCTCTCTCTCTCTCTCTCTCTCTCTCTCTCTCTCTCTCTCTCTCTCTCTCTCTCTCTGTCTGTCTGTCTGTCTCTCTCTCATCCAGAACGCCTAAAGAAGGAGGAGAAGACCCGTCAGGAGCTGGAAAAGGCTAAAAGGAAGCTGGATGGGGAAACATCAGACTTCCAGGACCAGATAGCCGAGCTGCAGGCCCAGATTGAGGAGCTCAAAGTTCAGCTGGCCAAAAAAGAAGAAGAACTTCAGTCATTGCAGGCTAGGTAGGAGATAACAGGACTGTCTGGAGAATGGAAAAGAGTTCAGGGTTGCGAAGAGGGCTTATGGGGATTGGCCTGAGTATCTTAATCACAATACATATATTTTTGTTACTTAAACAGGGAACACAGTTACAGTAATAGACAAGCACACTGGTTACAACTGCAGTTACATAGGTGCACACACTAGCCGATGAGCTCAGATTTGTTCAGATTCCAGTTGTAAAAATCAAACAAGTTTGATGTAATCATGACAGCTCCAACTGGCCAAAGGCTCAATTGAGCAGCAAGTGATTTGAACGAACCTGGGACCCCCACACACTGCATGTTCATGCGACTGTCCATGGTGACCTGCCGTATTTTGTACAGACTGGAGCAGACTCTCCACAATCTTGAAAATCCTTTGTCATTGCTAAGTCAGGGTTACAATCGGCCTTTAAATCATCAAGTTTGTTCCCAGTGTTACATCAAAAGACGCTGTTCTCATTTGAATTTGGCCTCTTGTGTTTGTACTCCCAGTGAACTCACTGATCTCTGCAGTTTAGCATTCCAAATTACACTGTAGAGGTGATATCCACCGTGTTAACAGTCAGCAATGTTTTATAGAAATCAGATGGTCTGAACCACAAGCTTATTTTGATTGAGTTTTGTATTGAGTCAGTTAGGCTTGTTTTCTCTGAGTGACTCAGTCTGAGGTAAGTGCCGCTTAGCTGTGCTGGGTCATTTTTGGCAGAACCGTCACATGGGCTGTGCGAAGTGTGCGACCGCACAGGACCTCATGCCTGGCCTGCGATCCTGCAGTTTTTTGTTTTTTATATACATATATATAAATGTTTTATGACTTTTCTTGACCCAACATGTTTTTTTAAATGACATTGGTGGCATGGCGGCCTAGTGGTTAGCGCTGTCACCTCACAGCAAGAAGGTCCTGGGTTCTAACCCCGGGGTTGTCCAACCTTGGAGGTCATCCCAGGTTATCGTCTGTGTGGAGTTTGCATGTTCTTTCCATGTGTGTGGTGGGTTTTTTCCGGGTGCTCTGGTTTCCCCCACCATCAAAAAGACATGCATGTTACGGTTAATACTGCTGTCTGTGCCCCTGACCGAGGCATGGCAAGATGAACTGGAGTTGGTCCCCGGGTGCTGCATGGCAGCTGACCACTGCTCCAAGGTACACAGCTAGGATGGGTTAAATGCAGAGAAGAATTTCCCCACGGAGATTAATAAAGTATATCAAAATCAAAAAATCAAAAAAATTCCTATGTGTCAATTCCATTAGGCATAGTCAAGATCACATGAAAAAAATCTTACAAATTATTCAGGCTTTTTAATGTTCGATATTGCTTCGTTACGTAGTGCATGCTCCCACTCACTACGAGGAAGAAGGGGAAATCTTGCCTGCACGAGAGCGCAACCAATTTTGTAAACACGAGTCGAGAAAAGTTAAAAAGAAGGAAGAATTTCATAAGTTGCTGCGAGGATCGCCTGATAAATTTGTCAACACTTCCGGAGACGTGGCTGTAGGCGACGTGTAATGACCGGTCTGAAAAATTATCTAAAATCTGAATGAACTGTAGACTATAGACCTGAAATATAGACCTGTAACACACTGTCATACTTCAGCATGCCCAAAATAAAGTGGCAGCTGAGCTGACTTGATGATGTAAAGCCAATAGGTTTACAGTTGATGGTTTTTTTTCCTTTGAAAGACTTTAAAATAGCAAAAAGTCATAGCTGAGACTATGTGCATGATGATGCTGTTTTATTCTACTTGTTAAAAATGTGTTGCACTGAGATTACTTGTGCAGCAGAACTAGAATAGCTGCGTGCGTGTGACCGTTATTCATGCACATGCATGTCAACCAGCAGGGGTTCGCACAGGGCCTCGCACCCCCCTGCAGCGGCCCTGATACCTGGACTCTCGTTGCTGTAAGACATTCACACCTGGTGTTTTATATGGCACATTTAACTAGATTCTGACCGCCCTCCAGGCAGTTATGCAAAAGTAATCTTTTAAACCCGGATGTAAGAAATGGCCTGTGAGCATTTACCATTATTACGCTCTGGAGTCATGGTGCAGGTTGGCCAGACCACCATGACACCAAAACTAAATACCTTCAACAGATCTCATGGCACTGGAATGTGTTTGTGTTCCTGTGTGCTCACGTTTGTTTGTCTCTATGCTGTGTTGTGTGTGTGTGTGTGTGTGTGTGTGTGTGTGTGTGCGTGCGTGTCAGTGCATATTGCCCGTCATTGTCAACGCCATGTTACGAAGCCATCAAAAACATCTTTCTCGGGGGGGGGGGGCGCTAGTGAGCAAGCTAGAGTAAGACGTCTTTTTCGGAGCTCCTGCAGAACTTGATATCTAAATGGCTTTGTTCATTTCAAAACAACATCTCACTAAAACAACCTTAAAGGTACTAAAACCTAGATTAAGTCAGGAATACCGACTGAATGGCAACAAACCTCCGTCAATATAAATATAACCCAGCGAGGCCTGCAACCCCTCCGACGCACAGTTCTTCAAGCAGCCCAAATCAAGCCTCGCTTTTTTCCCGCCGTTGGTTCGTGATGTTCAGACAATTCACTTTACAGTATTTTGGGGAAAAAATAAACAACAGAAGTAGTATGAAAGGTGGCCGACGCTGCTTTATTATTATAAATAGACATTGCATTGTTAGTGTACAGTTGTGGAGTAATCAGCTGAGCTTAGTGTATTGTACAACATCAATTGTTTTGGGTCATAAAGCCCAGCTGTTGATTTGGAGCCCTTCTGGCGGCCTCTGTTGCTGGGGGTGTTGTGTAATACCAGGAAGAACGCATCGTCTCAATTTTTATTTTTATTTTTAATTTTTTATCATCTCAATTTGTCAACAGAGCGTTCTGTGTGCTTGTGAACTTGCAAGTTAATTCTTCCAAGAACAACTAGCGAGAACATTCTCCCCAAGGACCCAAGTCCACTCTTTGCGTTCTTTGGTTTGAGAAAGGCCAATGGTTTGATGAAGTGGCTTCGCTAAAAACTACTGTAACCTGCTTTCAAAGCCAAGTTGAAAAACTTAAAGAAAAGAATGAAGACTTAGAGGGCAGAATGAGAAGGGGGAAGGTACGGATAGTTGGCGTCGAAGAACAACCAGGGTCAAGTTCGCGGCTGTTTCCAAACTTAAAGAAGCACTGCAGATTGACCGAGACATAAAAATCGATCGATCACACCGTAGCCTTACCCAGTGGAAACCAGGGGACAGACCGCGGGTTATCCTTGCCAAATTACACTATGATGGGGATGCTGCGGAGATCCTGAGAAGAGCCTGGGACAGAGCTCCACTCAGTCACCTCCCGTTGACGGCTAGCCATATTCCCCGACGACACCGCCAGCGTCGCCAAAGCTGCATTCACAGATGTGAGGAAGATGTTACGAGGACGACAAGGAGTCCATTACGGTCTCCTCTTCCCTTCTAGACTGCGAATCTCATACAAAAATGAGGAGAAGGAGTTTCTGGACCCCATAAAGGCCTTGGAATATGTACAGAAGAAAGTCATCCCTGAGATGGAGAAGTAACAGAACACACTTTTCCTGCCCATATTAAAAGCAGCAATATTTTTGTGACTGAGTGCCGTAAAGACTTAAAGGTTTAAACCATGCATCATCCACCTGGTTTGAATCCTTCTCTCTTTATTGAACCCATTGTTAGACGTCTAAAGGCACCAGGTATTGTAATCCAGAGAAACATATTCAGAGTAGCTTTTAGTTTTTATATGCCATTTTGCTTATTTGTTCTGAATGTAAGAGATTCTGCAGTAGCCTGAGTAACAGCTGATATCTTTTATATCTTAGCACACACAAATACAGTCAAATTCTATCTAGACTGTACCCTTTGCTACTTGTTAATTCTGCAGCCGGGACCAGGTCCCACCACCCCACCTTGCATGACAGTGAGTTTAAGTTCTAACTGTGCTATTGTTTTACTAATTCTGATCCCACTGTTCCCTTGGGATCCTACGTTAAGAATAAAGACAATGAGACCACCACATTATTTCTTTATCCAGGCTTTTAAATGGCCTTTTCTAAAAACAAGAATGTATAGTACTGCTGTATTGAGAAGATTTTGTATAATCCATTCCTTTTTTTAAAAAAATATTTATTTTAGCCAATACCCTTTCTCAAGCCACAAAAACATACTAGTTATACATTATCATCATCAAGGGATCAAAATACCAATTATAAACTGTAATTAATGGGATCACTTAAAATTATAAGCTATAATGTTAAAGGTCTTCATAGCCCCGTCAAGAGAGAAAGTTCCAAACCAGTTGAAACAAGCGAATTGTCAGATAGCATTTCTACAGGAAACCCATCATTCTGATGGTTAACATAAGCTTAAAAAGTCCTGGGCAGACAAAGTATACTATTCTTCACACCAGTCAGGGAGGAAAGGGGAGTATCTATCCTAATACATAGACAAATCAATTTCACACCAACATTAATACATAAAGACAATTAGGGGAGATATATTTCGGTAAATGGATTAATTGATGGTACTGAAGTATCCTTTATAAATGTATATGCACCAAATTAAGATGAACCTGGATTTATCAAAACAATCTTCAACAATATAATACAGTATAGCTCTGGACTTTTATTGATGGGAGGGGATTTAAACTGTGTTTTGTCATAATGCATGGATTAACGAACTGTATAGGACCCCCACCCCCCAAATAAGCAAAATGCTTAATCACCAAACTCTTGAATTGGGCCTTTTGGATGTCTGGAGAAGCAAATTTTCAAGAAACAGAGACTTTACATACAATTCATGTGGACATGCATCCTATTCTAGGATTGATTACATTTTCACCCCTAAGTCAGAGTTGCATAGATAGAGTAGTGGACATAGAAATATTACCCATTACTATCTCTGACCATTCACCTGTCGTACTTTTGTGGGATATAGATGATAGACCAACCTCAAAACAATGGAGACTTAATGCGTCCGACAGAGCTTAACTATTTAGATACTAACACCTCACCAGAAACATCACATCTTATACTGTGGGTCTGTGCTAAAGCATACATCAGGGGTCGCATCATTTCATTTACATGTGCTAAGAAAAGGAAAAAGGATGCCAAACAGGGAATTGGAGGATAAAATAAGCAATTTAGAAAAACAACATAAACAAACCGCCTCACCTAGTCTTATTAGAACTCTTAATGCAACCCATAGAGAACTTAACAGCTTGTTATCAGAGAAGATTGAGGGAAGCTTAAGATTCACTAACCGGCAATATTATGACTATGGTAACAAAGCAAGTAGATTATTGGCATTTAGATTGAAAAAACAGCAATCACCTAACATAGTGCATAGAATAAAATCCAAGAACTCCAAATTCCACACTAAACCAGATGAGATAGCAGAATCTTTCACAGTTTTACAAATCCCTATATAATAACTCAGACACTTGCACTGAGGATACACAACTTGAAACATTTCTAAAAGACATAAAATTGACAGAATTAACAGAATCGATGGCTAAGGAATTAGATAAACCAGTTGAGGAAAGGGAAATTAAGCAGGTGATCTACACTCTGAAAAATAATAAAAGTCCAGAACCAGATGGATTTATTAATGAGTTTAAAAAAAAACCTTTGAAGACATGTTATCTCCCTTGTTATTAAAAGCGTACCATCATGCATCTGAGTTAAAAAGTTATGGCTCCCTCCTGGAGAGACGCAACCATAGTGGTAATACATAGAGGGTAAAGACCCTACTGAATGCCAGTCCTATAGGACGATATCGCTATTGAATGGAGACTTGCACATTTTAACAGCAATTTTGGCTAGACGGGTCAATAAAATTATCACCCAAATCATCCATCCTGATCAGACTGGTTTTATTACTGGAAGATAATATCAGAAGATTACTTAACATAATGTCCCATCAAAAAGATAAGGAAAAAGAAGCAATAATCATATCATTAGATGCCCAAAAGGCCTTTGATCGTGTGTCGTGGCAATACTTATTTCAAACACTAAAACGGTTTAAATTTGGCCCTAACTTCATAAACTGGATACGAACACTTTATTCAGATTCACAAGCTGCTGTCAAAGTTAATGGGTGTAGATCATAGAGATTTATATTAGAATGCGGATGTAGACAGTGCTGCTCTCTTTCGCCCCTCCTGTTTGACATTAGCATTGAACCATTAGCACAGCTCATTAGAGATAACATAAAAGGAATTTAAATAAATAAAGAACATAAATTATCCCTTTATGCAGATGATGTGCTACTATATTTAACAAAACCAACAACAACAATTCCACACCTAAAGAAGCTTATTTCTCAATATGGATATTATTCAGGATACAAAATCAATGTGGGAAAAACAGAAGTCATGGATATTAATGGCAGAGCACTACAAAGTATAAAACTCCAGAGTGGGTTTAAATGGTCAAAAGATGGTATTAAGTATCTCAGTATATACAGCCCCAATTCTGTACAAAACCTTTATGATGCCAATTATAAGAAAATAATTCGGTGTATCAGTAATGATTTAAACCGATGGTCAATGCTCCCTCTGTCCCTGCTAGGCTGTATTGAAAGCATACATATGAATATTTTGCCCCGGCTGCTTTATTTATTTCAGATGTTACCTACTGAAGTCCCAAAATCTACTTTTGATAATCTGGATAAATTGATTTCTCTGTTCATATGGCAAAAAAGGCGCCCAAGAATTAGGCTTAAAACATTACAGCTATCTAAGCCAGATGGGGGGCTTCAATGTCTTAACTTGTTACTTTTGGGCTTCACAGATGAAGCCCTTGCTAATGTGGATCCAGGAGAGTACATATACATGCTGGCTTAATATTGGAAAAAAAGGCATGTGTTCAGAGCCTCTGCACATTCTACCATTTTTTTGATGTCCCTATAAAAGAAATGGGACAATGGACTAGGCTACAGTTACCTTAAAAATATGGGGGGGGGGATACAATCTGCATATGGACTACCTAAAACAATCTCGCCACTAACAAGCATTGGATATATAAAACCTTTGTGCCTAACAATTTAGATACAGGGTTTAAAAAATGGTCAGAGCATGGCTTAATTAAATTGCATCAGATATTGAACAAGGGCAATCTTAAGACATTTGAACAGTTAAAAAAAATGAATTCAATATCCCTAGAGCAGACTTCTTCAGATATTTGCAATTAAGACATTTCCTTACTACATACAAAGAATGGGGAAAAAACTCATAAAATCTACCCCAATAGAAAATTATCTCATTGAATTGCAAACGGGAGACGGAGAGGAGAGTAATTTGTAAACTATATCAAATCCTTTTGTCTATGAACCAAGATAGCTCTTTAAATATAAAGCTGAGATGGGAATCAGAATTAAACATGGGTATAACATAGGATACCTGGAAGGTAATATGCACAGAAGCAAAACTAGTGACAAATTCAAACACATGGAAGGAATTTAAATGGAAAGTAATCACTAGATATTTTCGAACGCCAGAGATAGTGTCAAAGATGGGCCCAACACACACCAGTTCATGTTGAAGAAACTGTGGAGCACAAATTGGAAATTATACTCACATATTTTGGTTATGCCCTAATTTACATGTCTTTTGGAAAGCGGTATTTGATACACTTAAAGAAGTGTTCCAGCAGACTATCCCACAAGATCCTATGGTGGCACTACTGGGAGCAATACCTTATGGTTTAGAGGGGAAGTCTAAGAAATATCTCCGAGGAATACTACTTACAGCAGCCCTGAAGTATATTACAATTAAATGGATGAAACCAACCCCCCCCCCCACACACACACGCACATATAACTTATGGATACAAGTTTACCATATGGGGCAAATAACATATTTATTAAGGCTCCAAAAATGTATATTTACTAAGCGATGGGACCCTGTCATGGATCTACTAATACAGTGAGGGTTTATTTTTCTCTTTTCATTTTTATTCTCTTCTCTCACGTTCCACTTTCATTTGTTGTTTCTCTGGTTTATAACATATCCCTTGTTTATGTGGCTATTACTTTACTTTGGAGGGGATCTTTTTCGTTGTTTGTTTACTTAATATTTGAAAGTCAATGTGAAGAATGTATAGCTACAGCTTGAAAAGGAAAAGTGTCATTGTATGAAAATATATTATAATATTGTTTAAAACTAAATAAAAAATTAAGTTAAAACAAAACTTCTTTCTCCATTAAATTCAACTCGGTTATTCTCCATTCAAATAAAATGGCAGAGGAAACTCATGCCCCGTTTGTGGCTCTAGAGGTGACTAAACACTGCCATCAAGTGGAGGATCTATGCATAGAAGATCGGTTTATTCAAGCATACCACAAGCATGTTTTTTCACTGCCTTGTTTTTGGGTGCCCATGTCAACTAAATCCTCAGCCTAGAAATGAAAAGACCTCTTTAAAGCAAAGAGAATATACTGTAAATATTAAATTCATGTCATACGCCACATAGTTATGAATTTGTCCTGACTTACCTTTCTGTGTCTTTCGACATATTCTATATCAGGGGTGAGGATGAGGTGGGCCAGAAGAACAATGCCTTGAAACAGGTGCGGGAGCTGCAGGCCCAGCTGTCTGAGCTGCAGGAGGACCTGGACTCCGAGAAACAGGCCAGGAACAAGGCTGAGAAACTCAAGAGGGACCTGAGCGAAGAGCTGGAGGCCTTGAAGACGGAGCTAGAGGACACTCTGGATACCACCGCCGCTCAGCAGGAGCTCAGGTACACAGGGCTCCTCTCCCCCTGCCTTACATCAGGTTTACAGACACCCTTATCAAGAGCCATTTAAAACCAGTACAGTAGTTATGTAAACTTAGATTTATGCATAATCCATTTTATGAGCAGCTTTTAATGAGTGCAGGGGGTGAAATCATTTTACAACCTGTTAAAAAAATAATAACTGGGACATCCAGGTAGCGTAACAGTCTATTCCGTTGCCTACCAACATGGGGATCCTGGTTCGAATCCCTGTGTTACCTCCGGCTTAGTCGGGCGTCCCTACAAACACAATTGGCCGTGTCTGTGGGTGGGAAGCCGGATGTGGATATGTGTCCTGGTCGCTGCACTAGCGCCTCCTCTGGTCGGTCAGGGTGCCTGTTCAGGGGGGAGGGGGAACTGGGGGGAATAGAGTGATCCTCCCACGCACTATGTCTCCCTGGTGAAACTCCTCACTGTCAGGTAAAAAGAAGCGGCTGGCAACTCCACATGTATCGGAGGAGGCATGTGGTAGTCTGCAGCCCTCCCCGGACTGGCAGAGGGGGTGGAGCAGCAACTTGGAAAGCTCGGAAGAGTGGGGTGATTGGCCGGAGAAAAGGGGGGGGGGGACAACAAAACAAAACAAGACATAATAGTAATCAAAGTGGTCGGCATGTAAAAACAAAGCCGAGCTGAAAAAGATTGTGTTCAATGACTTTTAGACTGTTGTTATGGTTGACGTTGTCCTGTTTTTGATGGCACATATATTAGAAAGCTCTCCCATGTGTGTCTTGGTTGCTGCAGTAGCGCCTCCTCTGGTCAGTCGGGGTGCCTGTTGGGGGGGTACTGGGGGGAATACCGTGATCCTCCCACATGCTACGTCCTCCTGGCGAAACTCTTCACTGTTAGGTGAAAAGAAGCGACTGGTGACTCCACATGTATCGGAGGAGGCATGTGGTAGTCTGCAGCCCTCCCCGGACTGGCAGAGGGTGTGGAGCAGCGACCGGGACTGCTCGGAAGAGTGGGGTAATTGGCCTGATACAATTGGGGGGAGGTGGAAAAGAATGGAAGCTCCTGTGTCCCATACATCGCACGACCCCAGGAGTGCTCCTTTATTCTGCCCCTCCCCAATGGTTGCCGAACATTGGCTTCCCCTAACAAGGTCATTAATGAACATACAAGTCTGTCACAGCCTGGCTCGTAGGCTGCGACAAAGATGGGAGACCAGGTGAGTCTGCAATTTTGCCCAAGCACATTTAAATCAAATCAAATCAAATCAATTTTATTTGTATAGCCCAATAACACAAATTACAAATTTGCCTCAGTGGGCTTAACAGCAACACAACATCCTGTCTTTAGACCCTCTCGTCGGATAAGGAAAAAAACCTTTAACAGGGAGAAAAAATAGGAAGAAACCTCAGGGAGAGCAATGGGGGAGGGATCTCTCTCCCAAGATGGACAACATGCAATGGATGTTGTGTTTACACAATTTACACAATACAACATTGAAAAAGGATAACAGAATTATAATGGACTTATAAAATTTATGAAGAATATGATGCGCAGGATGCCAAGCAGTGTCCAGACACCACCGGAACAGTCCAGGAACCAAGCCACGAGACCAGCATCATCATGTAAAAAAAATTATATGAATTTATAAAAATAAAATGTCATGAGGGGAATGCCAGGCAACGTCCAAGTGGCGACCACCATCATCACGGAGACCTGGGAGGAGAACCGGCTGCACGTGCACACAAGGGAGACTCACATGACACCATTCACACACAGAAAAAGAGAAAGGAGAAGACATCATTCAGCGAGAGAAAAGACATGTGAGAGAAGAGAACAGTTTGCAATAGTCTTTAGTCATAATTAAGTCATCAATTAGTCATAATCTATATGCTATAATCTCATGGGCAGAACAGTGGTTGGTAAATTCATTGAGACAGAAAACCAACCCGCCATCCAGTACAGGTTGTGAAGTACTCAACTTAAAGGCAACTAATTGTAGGCTAAGGTAAAAGGATGAGTTTTAAGTTTGGATTTAAAGGACTCAACATACTCTGATTGTCTGATGGCAGCAGGCAGGTTATTCCACAAGAACGGGGCCTGATAGGAAAAGGCCCTGCCACCAGCTGACTTCTTTTTAACTTTGGGTACACACAGGAGCCCTGTATTTTGAGAGTGACGAGCTCAAGATGGAATGTACGGTTTTAGGAGATCAGACAGGTAAGATGGGGCAAGCCCCTTTAAGATTTTATAAGTCAGCAGAAGCACCTTGTATTGATAAAGAACAAGTGAATAAACATGGTAGTCAGTAATCAGTGGTGTATGTGAGTGTCTGCAAAAAAAACCAAAAAACAAAACAAAACAGCCGCTGCCACGATGGAAGAAGGTGAGAGAGAGAGAAAGAGAGAGAGAGAGAAAGAGAGAGCATGCTCTGTGGACAAGCATTGCATTATAGCAAACCACACCGTGCTCAGGTGTGGCTCATGGGCAAAATAACGATCCTCCGCCCCCACCCAGGATCCTGCAAAACAAAGAAGAACCAGGGAAAAGAACACAAAACCACAGGCACACCTAGTGGAGCGGAGGGGTCGTCACCCACCCACACATACACACACACACACACACACACACACACACACACACACACACACACACACACACACACACACACACACACACACAAAAACCGGCAGACCACAGCTACTTCAAAAATCAAAATAGTCAAGAGGCATAACTTTATAGCTTAACTGCTCCTAACCGTATACATGTTCTGTACTGACCGTTTCTTGAAGAGTCTCCCCCGGCCAACCAGCTCCACCCTGCAACCCAGAAACCCCGGCGCCTGGAGAAGCATTTAAGAGTGACGAAGAGAGATAGAAGGCCAGAGAGGTTACACATTAAACAGTACAGTACAACTTAAGAGCAGGGTGCTCTTGACAAAGCATCTGCCACAATATTTTCAGAGCCTTTAATGTGGCGGATATCCAAACAATAAGACTGCAAAAACAAAATCCACCACATCAACCTGTGGTTTGGGCAGCGCAGAGAATGCAAAAAAGTTATTGGGTTATGGTCTGTGTAGACCACCAGAGGAACAGAACCAGAGTCAAACATAGACTTCAAAATGTTGTAGTGCCCAAATAAGTGCAAGCGTCTCCCTCTCGATAACAGAATAATTTAACTGCAAAGAGTTTCTTTGAGTAGAAACTCGCGGGACGTTCCACACCACTGCCATCACACCGAAACAGGACAGCACCTGCTCCTACATCACTTGCATCCACGTGCAGCCTGAAGGGCCGATGCTTGCATGGAGCTGCAAGAACAGGGGGTGAACACAGAACAAATTTAACTCTGTCAAAGGGTTGTTGACAAGAAACTGACCAAACGAACTTTGCCTTGCTTTTAAGCAAATCTGTCAAAGGAGCTACCACAGTCAAAAAGTTTTTAAAAAAACTGCGGTAGTAACCCACAAGACCCAGAAAATGCTGGAGTCCCTTCTAGGTTGCTGGCACTGGATACTGCTCAATTCCAGTCACTTTTGCCTGTACCGGACGCACTGTCCCCCTACCTTATCGAGGTAGGTGATGGTGGCTTTAGCAAACTCACACTTGCCCAAGTTAACTGTCAGGCGTGCATCACTCAGACGGTCGAACAGCTTTCTGATATGAACCAAATGCTCTTCCCACGTGTCGCTGTAGATCACAACATCGTCGAGGTACACCGCACATCCCTCCAGCCCGGCCACAACCATATTCTCAGGCGCTGGAACGTCGCTGGTGCATTACACAACTCAAAACTCATGACTGTATAGGATAAAAGACCAGAAGGGGTTATGAGAACTGAACTTTCTCTGGCTCATTTGGACAGCGGTACTTGCCAATAACCGTTAAGTAAATCAAATTTACTGACTTGCTGAGCTGAGCCGACCCGATCCACACAGTCCTCAATGCGCGGCAGTAGATATGCGTCTGGTTTAGTGACCCCATTTACCTTACGATAGTCTGTACAAAACCTGGGGCTTTTATCAGACTGATCAACCAGCAAACAAGGTGACGCCCAGCTAGAAGACGAGGGTTCTGCTATACCGTTCTCAGGCATATATTTTATCTTGGCATCCATCACTTGTCGTTTTTCCTCTGACACCCGGTAAAACACTGGCGGATTGGCTGCACCTCGCCTACATCAATATCATGCTCTACCAAGTGTTCACGGCTCGGTGTATCATTAAACAAGCACGGATAGCTATTGATAAGAGCAGACAGCTCAGCACACCTCACCTCGGACAGATGCCCAAACAGAGACTCCAGATTTTGCAGTGTTTCGGAGTTTTTTAACCGACCACGCAACAAGTTTCTCATCAGGCGGTATAAACCCGTCATCCTCCTGCACAAATAAGGAAATAACAGAACTTGCCACCGTTGCAGCTACTGAAACTGGTTTAGCAGACTCTTTCTGCTCCTCACCACTAAAGGTGTTGACAACAGGTAGTTTTGATCTGAGCTGGCGTAACACTGCAAATGGTCCAGTGAGCTTGGCCTGAAAGGGAGAACTAACAATTGGCAACAAATCCAGAACCTGATCACCAGGACTAAACTGATGCTGCTCAGTTTTACGGTCATACGGACGCTTTATCTTCTGCTGTGAAGAGGTTAACCTTCCTTTAGCCATTTCCCCAGCCGCATACAACCAATGCCGGAACCCATTAACATACTCTATCAAGTTATTTGGAGGCTCTAGTTACACTACACCATCACACAGCAGAGTGAGCGGCCCACGCACTATGTGCCCAAAAACAAGCTCATTAGGGCTAAACCCGGTGCTTTCCTGCACCACCTCCCTGGAAGGCGCTGCAGCTGCCCATTGCTCCTAAACAGAAATATTTTAAAATCAAAAATATTTTGTCTTTTAATTATATCGAAAAATTAATTCACACTTTCATTTTCTCCCGTCTAGATTACTGTAACTCCCTCACTCTGGCCTCAACCAAGCTACCCTTAATCGTCTACAGTTGGTTCAGAATGCAGCTGCTAGACTACTAACTAGAACTAGCCGTAGGTCCCATATTACCCCTATTCTTGCATCCCTCCATTGGCTTCCTGTAAAATTCAGAATAATCTATCAGATCTTATCGATTACATTTACAGCACTGCATGATCTTGCCCCTAGTTATATTTCTGATCTTCTCATTCCTCATTCCACTTCCCGACCACTCCGATCCTCAAACCTCAGTCTTTTATCCATCCCTCACTCCAACTGCAAAACAAAAGGTGACCGTGCCTTTGCAGTTTTAGCCCCAAGCCTCTGGAATAATCTCCCCCAATCCGTTAGATTCGCTGAATCTTTGGACTGTTTTAAGCGGCTTCTAAAAACCCATCTTTCCAGGCAAACCTTTTTATAGATTCCCACCCCTGACTTCTGTTTTGTTTCATTTTTAGCTTGGTCTGTTACTCCCGATGCCATGTTTTTATATTCATTCAATTTATTTTATGTATTTATTCACATTTTTGTGTATGGAGTGTAAAGCAATTTGTAACTGTTTTTAAAAGTGCTATGTAAATAAAAAATTTCTTTCTTTCTTGCTATACAATAGGATGGGTTAAATGCAGAAGACAAATTTTGTTGTAAGAATAAAATTCGTTGTAAGGTACAATGACAAAATGAAGTGGCTTTTCTTTCTCTTCAATATGAAAGCTCCAGTGTCATTCTCTCTTTGGAGTTTTTCAGGAATGCCCAGATAAACGGAAAGTTTAGTTCTTTGCTGCTGATTTCTACTTTCAGTATACCATAACCAACAACCGCCAATGTAAAATTAAGCTGAATTTGTATTCTCTCTCTGGGGTCCCTGTTTTTCCTTAGGACTAAGCGTGAGCAGGAGGTGGCAGAACTGAAGAAAGCCCTCGAAGAAGAGGGCAAGAGCCATGAGGCCCAGATCCAGGAAATGCGACAGAGGCACGGCACTGCTCTGGAAGAGCTTTCTGAGCAGCTGGAGCAGGCCAAAAGGGTAGCCAGGCTCTCCATCCTTTTCCTAACATCACCAGACCAGCAAAGAAAAGTGTCCCTCAAACACAGAAACCATATTCACTTTATTTCTCACCCCCTGCTGTGATTTGATTTCATTAGGTGTTATTAATTTTACTTCTGTATTTTAAAAAAAATCAAACGTTTATTAATGTTTCTTTTTTATATATATTGCACCTAATCTAATTACTCTGCAACTTTGAAACGGTAACTCCAATTACTATCATCGGAAGAGATGGAAACCTGTTTGCTTACTGAGTTCTACTCCCAGCCAAAATTCCTCTCCCCAGACGAAAGTTTTTTTTAGCCATTTTTTGCCTTTATTAGATAGCAACAGTGAAGAGGCAGACAGGAAATGGAGGAGAGAGAGGGGATATGACATGCAACAAAGGTCGCCGTACCATGTGTCCATATTGCATGCGCTGTAACCTTTCAGCTATGGAGGCGCTCCTTCCCAGACAGAATTTTAAAGAGTCAGACTTATGTGTTGCAGGCGAATATTTGTACACTGAAAATGCATTCGCTTTCACAAACTATACCTCTATACATACACAAAAACAAAATTTTTTGTTCACAAATATTGGCAGCCCACTTTATCCCCAAAAAGAACTATAATTAAAATGTACAGACATTTATTTCATTGATTTTCAGCCTAAAGTACCAAAGTGAAAGTCCAGTGATTAAGGCCTTTTGATGAACGGCTTTCCTTTAATATCGGTTCTCTACCATGTCTAGTTTAAGGCTAACCTGGAGAAGACCAAACAAAGCCAGGAGAGTGCCAACAAGGAGCTGGCCAGCGAAGTGAAGGGGCTGCAGCAAGCAAAGACAGAGTCTGAGCACAAGAGGAAGAAACTTGAGTCCCAGCTCCAGGAGTTAAATGCCCGAGTCACAGAGGGAGAGAGGACCAAGGGAGAACTAGCCGACCGTTCACATAAACTACAGGTCGGTTGGACATAGATGCTGTGTTGCATCGATCATTAATGCTGATTAACACTCATAGCATGGATGGGACACTAGGTCAAGATGCTCACACACACACACACACACACACACACACACACACACACAAATGCAGACTTAATTGTATGAGTTTCCAAATTAGGACTTTATTTTGTTTCCAATCATACTCCTGTGTCATTCACAACTCCCTAAAGTGTTTGTTTTTTTTTGCAGTATTGATTTGTTACATAATATTTTTGACCTGTCCATTTCATCTCTGTCCATACAGACTGAGTTGGATAATGTGTCTACCATGTTGGAGGATGCAGAGAGAAAGGGCATCAAGATGGCCAAGGATGCTGCTGGACTAGAGAGTCAGCTACAAGACACACAGGTTACATACAGAACTCTGTCATACTTCATCAATGGGCATTTATCACCAAAATTCCTTTATTGGAAACAAAACAGAAAAAATACCCACAACGATTTCATATTTCTAGTTTATATTGTCCAAATTGACATGACGTGAATGTGCTGACATATTGGACTATTGTGCATGCATGCGTGTGCGTGTGTGTGTGTGTGTGTGTGTGTGTGTGTGTGTGCAGGAACTTCTCCAAGAGGAGACGCGTCAGAAGCTGAACCTGAGCAGCCGTATCCGCCAGCTGGAGGAGGAAAAAAATGCTCTGCAGGAGCAGCAGGAAGAGGACGAGGAAGCACGCAAGAATCTGGAAAAACAGATCCTGACACTGCAGGCACAGGTAGGACAACCTGAGGTTGTCTCTTCTCTGGCAGTCATTGAGGCATCATTTTAAGTCCTTGTTAATACAGAGGAAAGGCTGATAGAGGATGCTTACTGTTATTGTAAAATCCCATACATATTCATTCTTGGTGTTTTTCCAGTTTTTTTTAATTATTATTATTTGGGTACTGAGCCGGTAGATGGTAAATGACATGCTCAAGAGGACCCAGGCTGTAATTGTTGAGCAGAGCTTTTTTTATTTTCTCCACCAGTTTTTGTCTGTGGATTTGAGCTGGCGACCCTCAGGTCCCGAGCCTGTTTCTGTATCATCTGGGCTTTTCAGAATGAAACGTTGATTAACTAGTGATTACTGGTTAATGAGAATGAGAATACACAGAAATGCAGCTTGTGTTCACTGCCTGGGTGGAGACTATTTGCACCTCTCCGAGTCCCAGGTTTTTATGAAATGAATGAAACAATGAAACACAAGTATCTAGTGAGTTTTAGTATTTTAAACCTGAGTGATAAACTAATCTCATCCTACTTCCTTTTCTACAGCTGGTGGAGACCAAGAAGAAGCTTGAGGATGACGTTGGTGCGCTGGAAGGCCTGGAGGAGACGAAGAAGAAGCTTCAGAAGGACATGGAGCTGGCTAACCAGCGTATGGAGGAGAAGACTATTGCCTTCGAGAAGATGGAGAAAACCAAGAACCGCCTCCAACAGGAGCTGGATGATCTGACCGTAGACCTGGATCATCAAAGGCAGATAGTCTCCAACCTGGAAAAGAAGCAGAAGAAGTTTGACCAGGTCAGAGCCCAATTTAAAGATCACAATTCATGGTCAAAAATTGTTTCCCTCTAATCTAATGGAAATAAATTTGTCTTGAGAATGAGTATTCCTAAACATTTTTTGATATAACCTTGATGGGGCATTTTTTTATGGCAGTTAAAAATAACTTTAGTTTGAACTGCTTTTATATGTAAGAGAACCTGACTCATAGATCTTGAGATTTTATTGAAAACTCTGAATGTAACATTGTTTGGGTCCTATCCCTGTGTACTTTTTGGTAGAATTCATCCCCTTCTGAGTTCTTCTCATAGCTGACTTCCACACTAACTCTCCCTCTCTCCTCTGTCCATTTGCTTCAAACTCTGATGGCTGGGTAAGGCATGACTAAAGCGCAAGATGTCACATTCTCACAACAAAAACTTCAGTTCCCACTGCTGCATCTTACCTTTCTAGATGCTGGCTGAGGAGAAGAGCATCTCGGCCCGCTATGCTGAGGAGCGTGACCGTGCCGAGGCAGAGGCCCGAGAGAAGGACACCAAGGCCCTGTCCATGACTAGAGCTCTGGACGAGGCTCTGGAGGCCAAGGAGGAACTGGAGAGACTCAACAAGCAGCTCCGTGCTGAGATGGAGGACCTGATGAGCTCTAAGGATGACGTAGGCAAGAACGTAAGTGTTGGGACTGAAGCTGGACCCAGTCAAAACTGGAGCATAAGGTGAACATTTATTGTTTTGAAGGAGTGATAGTAGCAGGAGTCATGGAGCAATAATTAGTTTGGTTGTAGTGAACTTTCCAAAATAGCGTTAGCTAGCAACCAATAAAATTATAACAAGTCATGAAAAAAGAATTGTCAGCGATCATAATTGCCAAAACTGTCAACAGAAAATAAAATTCATAAAATAAATGACCTTAGAGAATTGATTATTCAACCCAGAACACTTCAAAATTAGTTTATATTGGCTTAATAAATAAATATAACGCCTGCATTTGATATGCAAGTTTTTTTTTTATTAATAGGAAAGTTTTCCTAACGATGTCACTGCAGAATGAAAAAAAGTACTGCACACTGGCAGCAATGTAACTTCTTTTCTCATTCATCCTCTATCTCTCTATCCCATTGTCTCTTTTTCTCCATCCATTTTTTTCTTCTTGCCTTGGTCTCTTTGTCTCTCTAACCATCTTCTTTCTTTCTCTACCCCATCAGGTCCACGAGCTGGAGAAGTCCAAGCGTACTCTGGAGCAGCAGCTGGAGGAGATGAGGACCCAGCTGGAGGAACTGGAGGATGAGCTGCAGGCTACGGAGGACGCCAAGCTGCGCCTGGAGGTCAACATGCAGGCCATGAAGGCCCAGTACGAGAGGGACCTTCAGGGCCGCGACGACCAGAATGATGAGAAGAAGAGGGCACTCGTCAAACAGGTGAAAAATGAGAAGCTGATTCAGGGCTTTTGTTGATAACCTTGTTTGTGGCAGTTTAGAATGCAAAACATGTTGATCAACTCCATCCTATTTTTGTAACCAAGTTCGTAACAAAAACAAATAAGTATGCTGTTGAACTACACATTTTAAGAAATGGGATAGGACATTTTTTTCCCGTGTCATACTTCATAATTCCCACAGCCATGATTGACTGTTTCCGGTTGCTCCCCTAAGGTGCGAGAGATGGAGGCAGAATTGGAGGATGAGAGGAAGCAGAGGGCTCTGGCTGTAGCTGCTAAGAAGAAGCTGGAAATGGATCTGAAGGATGTAGAGGGACAGATAGAGGGAGCCAACAAGGCCAGAGATGAAGCCATCAAGCAGCTGCGCAAGTTACAGGTAGGATGGCCAAATGTCTCTTCTGAATTAGAAATCTGTTGTTGCCTCTCTCACCATTGTCTTGTTCTGTCATGCTTCTTGCACATTTTTTAGTGCTTTTAGTAGGTAGAAGTCTTACTCGGTGGTGCACATGTCGACTCTATATGGAATCAAACAATACAAATCAGTTACTGATTTTGTACAGTCCCATGGTGTCTTAGGGATTTTGCAAACTATAGCTTGTTAGCTAAAAACTATGCTACAGCATATAGTGAAAGTGGTATAGTGGAAATTGATGATAAATCAAGTCAGACAGGGCTGTGGGCTATGGGCATTTTTAAGATTGTATATCCAGAAAGAAAAGAACCAAATTGCACTGTATATCAACAGTGTTTCTTCTCCCTCAGGCCCAAATGAAGGACTACCAGAGAGAGCTGGAGGATGCCCGGGCCTCCAGGGACGAGATTTTTGCCCAGTCCAAGGAGAATGAGAAGAAACTCAAGAGTCTGGAGGCTGAAATTCTACAGCTGCATGAGGTAAAGTGCAGCAGGATATTAATAAGAATATTAAATTGTGTTGACAAATTGATATCATTTATAGCCCAGTGAATCATAACATTGAATCAAATATTCTTCTTGAATATTGGATTGGTCAGGAGGATATGGAGATGATAACCTGTGTTTAACTGCTGACTTTTCTATGTGCCCTCAGGATCTTGCAGCATCTGAGAGGGGCCGGCGCCATGCAGAACAGGAACGGGACGAGCTGCAAGACGAGATCTCAAACAGCACCTCCGGAAAGTGAGTTGCGCCTACTTTGGGTCCCACTTTTTTTTCTATCTAATTCTCAGTTTATCTGGCTGGAAAATGTCTTTTGTCTTTATTTTGTTTTTATTGGCCAAGTAAATTTTTACATGTAAGGAATTCGACTCAGCAGGTTGCGCAAGTAGAACACTAAGACATAATACAAGTCGTCAATTTTATCTGTATCGCCCAATGTCACAAATTACAATTTTTGATGAATTAATTAACACTTAATTAATTTTATAATTATAAAAATATAATTATAAAAAATTGCCGTACTAAATTGTCCCTAGGTGTGAATGTGTGTGTGTGTGTGTGTGTGTGTGTGTGTGGGCGGGCCCAGTGATGGCCTGGCAGCCTGTCCAGGGTGTCAACCCGCCTGCCACCCAATGACTGCTGGGATAAGCTCCAGCATCCCCGCAACCCTGACAGCAGGATAAGCGGTTCGGATAATGGATGGATAGATTATTAAAAATTAAAAATAGTCTGAGGTGTTATCCAACAAGTTTGCAAAATAAGAACTTTGAAATAGTTCGTATTTCCTATACAGTTGTGCAGTAAAAATGCAATTTGACACATTTCAACCAACCGAACATCCCATGGAAATCTGTCCTCCAGATAATGGTGAGTGAGTCCAAATGTTTTATAGTGAGGGATATTTTCTGTATACGTCAGGTCTGCCCTAATGGATGAAAAGAGGAGGCTGGAGGCTCGTATTGCCCAGCTGGAGGAGGAGCTTGAAGAGGAACAGGGTAACATGGAGCTGCTAAACGACCGTTTCAGAAAGACCACCATGCAGGTATGCAGTAATGTTGGCGTAATAAAGCCAGCAATACTGTTGGTCACTGAGGACCAGAATGAAAATGGCTGCTCTACAATAACTTGATCAACCTTCGTACAATATCCTCAGCGAAATACAATGTGTTTATGTGAGTAGATTTAACTGTTAAGAGTGCTATGATCACTTTCATTACTGAACAGCATAGTTTTCTCTTGGTATCAATCTTTAAACCAGTAATCACAAAATTTTAGACTGCAACATGGCATTTTTGATTCTCTGTTGCTCAACCCTTAGTCCATCTCACATCATTCTCTCTCTCTCTGTCTTTTCCCATCATCCCACAACCATCTCCTTTTTATCTCACCCAGGTGGACACGCTCACCACGGAGCTGAGCGGAGAGCGCAGCACGGCCCAGAAGAGCGAAAATGCTCGGCAGCAGCTGGAGCGTCAGAACAAGGAGCTGCGAGCAAAGCTGGGCGAGCTGGAGGGCTCGGTGAAGAGCAGGTTCAAAGCCTCCATAGCTGCCCTGGAGGCCAAGATAGTACAACTGGAGGAGCAGCTGGAGCAGGAGGCCAAGTGAGAAATATAGCGTGTTCCCTCCGCCATGCACCACATACTCTTCATGCTTTCATCCTCCATCTTCATTCTCTCTCTGCATTTCTAGTACTTAAATACTGACCGTTTTAAAATGGAAGTACAGAGAGCATTACAGAGTTAAGAAAGTGAATTGTCACATCTTGTGATAAACACAAAAATATATTCAAGAAATTATTTGAAAATATCGATCGATAATGGATGGATGGATGGATGGATATTGATCGTCAATTAGTAGGTAAATGCAAAACCATGAAATAGATTAAACAAATATGAATGCATCAGTGAAAATGTTATTAGTGTCTGAAGCCATTGTTTAGTTTTATTTATATACATAATAATATAAACATATATACAAATATATACATATTCGACTCGGGGAAAGCTACTATCACTCTCCCTTCCCCTTTGCATATTCACCCGCACCCTGACTCTCCCTCATGGACTCACACTATTTCTCCCCTCTTTTCTCTTACCCTGTCATTTCCTACTCATAGGGAGAGAGGAGCAGCCAATAAGATTGTGCGGAGGACAGAGAAGAAGCTGAAGGAGGTCTGCATGCAGGTGGAGGATGAACGTCGCCATGCTGACCAGTTCAAGGAACAAGTAAGGAGTGACGACCGGAGCTGGCTTTTAGTATCGGGCCCATATTTACTTAAACACCATTACTGTTGGTGTCTACAATTGTACCCTTTTCTACTTGCACTTGATAGCTTGGTTTGTGTGTTTTCTGATGGCTGTGATATGATTACAATGATACCAGTTGGTAACACTCACAATTTATCAGCTAACTGGACTCTCTTCAGTTGTAATGTAATGACTGTTTTCATACACTTTTTACAATGCACAATGTAATTTTAACATGGCATCATGGATGAATATATCAGCAGGGTCCTACCTCAAGTTCACCCATGTTATACTACAAGCAGTCAGTCATGTAATTTAAGTAATAGTAACGTAATAGTCAAATTAGTGATTTTACGTCGGATGCTCTTCCTGACATAACCACTAACCCTATGGACATAATTTGTATCCTTTGACTGATTCATGTCCTTATTGTCAGTCTTAAGCTGGATAATTTTTCGAATATTTCTGATTATTTGTTGAGTAGTATTTTATAAGAAATTCTTGCATTTTTTTTTCTTTCTTTCTTTCTTTCTTTTTTTTTTTTACTTTTACTCGTGTTCATTAGAATTGTTAGAGTAGAATTTATCAAGAGTACATTTACAGGGGCGTCCGGGTAGCATAGCAGTCTATTCTGTTGCCCACCAACACAGGGATCCTGGTTCGAATCCTCGTGTTACCGCCGGCTTGGTCGGGCGTCCCTACAGACAAAATTGGCCATGTCTACGGGTGGGAAGCTGGATGTGGGTATGTGTTCTGTTCACTGTACTAGCGCCTCCTCTGGTCAGTCGGGGCGCCTGTTCGGGGGGAGGGGGATCTGGGGGGAATAGCATGATCCTCCCACGCGCCATGTCCCCCTGGCGAAACTCCTCACTGTCAGGGGAAAAGAAATGGCTGGCGACTCCACGTGTATCAGAGGAGGCATGTGGTAGTCTGCAGCCCTCCCTGGATCGGCAGAGGGGGTGGAACAGCGACTGGGAAGGCTCAGAAGAGTGGGGTAATTGGCCGGATACAATTGGAGAGAAAAAGGGGGGAGGGATAAAAGAGTAAATTTACAGCGTATTATTCAATTTTAGATTGAGTAAATGGGGTTCCCCCTCTGTGTGTTTTAGATGGAGAAGTCCAACTCTCGTATGAAGCAGCTCAAGCGCCAGCTGGAAGAGGCTGAGGAGGAGTCCACCAGGGCCAACGCCTCCCGCAGGAAACTGCAGAGAGAGCTGGATGATGCCACCGAGGCCAGTGAGGGCCTCACCCGTGAGGTCAACACACTCAAGAGTCGCCTCAGGTAAACTCACTGGCACTGGCCCGTCCATTTATTTACTCAGTCACCGGTAAACTAAGGTCATTATGCCTAACCAAAGTCCCATTGTGTTAAGAGAGTTAATGTTATTAATTTTATTGTTTTATTTAGTAAGTTATATTCTACTTCCAACAAGCCATTTTATCTTAATGCATTTTTTCTCACAACCTGGTGCCAATAGCCTTTTAACCTAACAAATGTTGTTGTCACAAGTATGCTAACTCAAATTCACATTAAGCCACTGAGTACATATTCTTCTTCTGCCAACTATGACTTGTATTGCCTTCCTTCAGCCTATGGTAAGAATAATCTGTCTGTGTGTGGAACATCTTCCCCTTCTCATCTTTTCCCCTCCTCCCATAGGCGTGGCGGCCCCATCAGTTTCTCCTCCAGCCGCTCAGGGCGGCGTCAGCTGCCGGTGGAGGGACCCTCCTTGGATCTCTTATCTGACGATGAGCTAGAGAACAAGATCACCGACAACAATGCCAATGAGACGGCAGTGCCCCAGACTGAGTAGAGAGCCCCAAGCCTGAACCTTTGCCCCTCCCCCCTGTTTATCTCCCCCAGCCTCACTAGAACTTCCCAATCCCTACCAAACTGAGTAGGGACCCCCACCCACCCACCCACTGCTCTCCCTTTCAGTCCCGTCGACCCAACCTGAATAAATTTGTCCCGCTCATCCCGCATTGACGCTGCTCATATGCAGAATAGGCTAAGCTTGATCCCGCCACCATAGTCCCAATATTTCCAGTTTTACTTGACCCTTAACCGTAGCAGACATGAGCAGTGGACACAACCTTACACACACACACACACACACACACACACACACACACACACACACACACACACACACACACACACACACACACACACACAAACACACACACACCATTCCCAATCCAGTTAGGTTTGAGAGAACCACTATTCTGCCTTGCCCTAAATAGTGAAGCTGCAGGGCTATGTAATACCTTCTAATATCCATTGAATAATATTCTTCAGTAGTCATACCTTGGGTTTATTTTTCAACCAGTTCAGCATACAGTCCTTCAAGGATAAAAGTAAAATGAAAAGAAACCATATGTAAATGCATATGTTGAGATCTGAAAATAAATTTATAAAGTAATAAAGGCCTGTATATTTTCTTTGTATTAAGCTAGCTCCCTCATGAACTCACTAGAATTAAGCAGACTTTTTTTGTTGATTGAGTCAGCATACCTTCTCTTGGTCAGTGACTCCACATGGATCTGTATGAGCATGTGTCTCGGATGACTGTACAGAAATGAATCTAATCTGGTTTGTTGAGACTAGAGTTCAGGTGTTTATCATAATTGCGACAAATGAGAAAACTGTAACATTGCATTTTTCCCCCCTGATAATCGGATTACAAGGTAACCAGCCTCCCAGCTCTATCAGTATATATACCTATCATATAGACCATAGTCATGTCTGTACATGAACACTGTTTTGAGTTAGAAATTAGGATTAAATGCTTGCAGATGTATGGTGAATGGGACTGTAAATTCCCTTGTTGCCTCCGTGCTAGAAACTTCATCTTTTCATCGGTATTGCATTCGGAAACACATTTGACAAAAAGTCGATTGTCACTTTTTTTAAATCAGTCATGCTATGCATGATCTAACCCTGCAGCAGACACCAGTCATATCATTTACGCTGACCCCAGTTTCTTTCTATCACACTAGATTTAGCTACACGAGCAGATGAAACTGGTGATATTCAGCATTTCGCCAGGTACACGATGTCCACATGTCGAACTTATCTACCAAGGGAGGGAACGGGTGTCAGCGGGGGACGAAGTCATTTTATTATTCATACTCTTACAAAGCGATGGCCCTTTTTTGACGAGGAAAGCCCATTTATGTGATTATCCTGTTAGAATCTGAACATATTTCCGTGTAATTCTCGTGTCTCGTTCACCATCTGTGTCTTCTCGGCTGTATCGGCACTTGTCAAACGCCTGAAATGGAAGCACACGCGATTAACGGATGGGTAGTGAATGTTTTACTGAGGTTTAAAGGTGTTGTATGACTGGATTTTGATTCAAAAGGTCAGGGGATCGGTGTGGATGAGTTGAGTTGTGCACATCAAGATGAGTGTCATATCGAACATTTATTTGCCGCATATTTGAGGCCTTTTGAAATGCCTAGCGAGCGAAAACAGATTTAGAAGTCAAACAGGTTTCTCAGACATCTCCAGAAAGTGCCTTAGCCGTTACGGTAGGTGGGTGGTTGTACGCAGAAGCAGGAAACGATGTGAAACTTGTGCAACATGGAAATTTAACAGTATTTGAGATGTTGAAAATCAACTGTTTAACCTGGTTTTGTTTTAATGGCATCGTAAATCTCATACTTCAGTTGTTTTTATTAACCAATGTTAAACTGAGGCTGCCCCAGACGGTTTATTTTTTTTAAAGAAACAACGATTCTGTTGCTTTGGATAGATTTGTCTGTGATCCATGAAGCTTTCTAGAAAGGGGTTTGACTGGGTTCAAAGCTTTAACATCCATATACGATTGTTATGACTATTACTTTACTGGCTGTTGACAACCAGGTATTATTCATCTCCTTTTACTTCCTTGTATTCCTGTATTTCTAGACATTTTTGTAAAAGACCAATAAACATTCATATGGAAAGCGTGTTTCTTTCTCTCTTCCGCGCGGCTAACGTTTCGCTAGGCTAATTGACGTGGCGTAGTTAGGATTTGTCTTTAAAGGGACTTGGGCATGTAGCTCATTTGTATAACACGGCGGCCTCTTCAGGGTAGTCAACTGCAACACGTAACTTGTCCAGACTAACTCGACTGATGAAGATTTCAGTTTGCCCGCCACAATGTGGTTGCTGACGAAGGGCGAGTCTACGTAGTTGAAGGCCATTTATATTGTGAAGCGATTGTTGTCTTCTCCTGGAAGCTTGCGTGTATCAATGATCCCCAGAGCTATACCGTCCGGAGCTTGGCTCCTGGTTGGGTCACCCAAGGCGGATAGGTCAAGATGGGAGGTTCCAGACGAAGCGGGATCCAACAAAGACCTCAACGGTGGAACTGGTGAACGGTGTCGCCAGGTCACAATGGCAGTGAAGGCAGATGAAGGCTGCAACAGAGGGTGGTCCCCGATCGGCTTGGTTCTCCACGCCATTGGACTCTGGCCACCCCCTGCCAAGGACCGTGTGGTGGCTGCAGGCACATCAGCCTCTCCATGTAAAACACTGTCACGTGCAGGCGTCCTCCCATTATGCAGCTCCAGGATCGGCCTCTACGCCCACCTGAGGACCCAGAGGGAGGATGGCCATACTCGACCCCGAGTGACCTCCGATGATGATGAAAGTAATTGTGTTTGTCCCACAGAGAAGCAAAGGGTGACACTACAATAAACTTGTGAGGTAGTTTTGTGTTTTTCTGTAAGTAGAATACAGCTAAAATGCAACAACAAAACACATTTACAACACCTCTATCGGCTTCAGAAAGTATTCAACCCCCCCCCCATTCATTATTTTGTATTTTGCTGTATTACAAAGTCAAAGATATTATTAAACTGGATTTCTTTTTCTACTCCTACAGAAGTAATTATATTTCAAAATGAAGTCGGATGTCTTCAGAGTTATGTTAAAGGTAAAACCCTCGAGATTCGTATTAAAGACGCTAAATTTAGCCAAGTGTGTTCGATATTCTGAATTACGGCACAACTTTTGACATGACTGAGATCAGGCCGTCCCACCAAACTGAGCAGCTGGATTACAGTCTGAGACGTGACCACGGGTCTGGCGATGTCTCTCACAGGGGCGCAGAGATCATTGTCAGACTACTACGGCTGAGGCTGTCCAGAGACGTCGACAATCTCTGCACAAACTTAACGGATTTGGCTCCTCCGGGAGAATAACGAGACAGAAGCCACTTCTGAGAAAGGCCAGCATTAGGTCACACCTGGAGTTCGCTGGGACGTTTTTGGAGGAAGATTATGGGCTCTGATGTGAATAAACTTGAGCCCTTTGGCCTCGACGCGAAGCACTGGTGTTTGGTTTGCATGCAGCCAAACATTATGGAAACACCATTCCTACTGTCGAGCACGATGGCGGCAGCATCATGATGTGGGGTTGCGTTTCAGCAGGAGGGGCTGGAAGGCTTCTCGCCATCGAGGGTGAGGGGGTCGAAGCCAAATACAGGCAAATCCTCGAGGAGAACCTGATACGGTCTGTGTTTAAGGGGAAGATTCATGTTACAAAAGGAACATTCAACAATGATCCAAAGCAAACTTTCAACACCATGAAAAACACTAAAAGAGATCAATACTGCATCACGGAACAGCCCAGACTTAAATCCTGGCGGTGTAACCTGAAAATCTGCACCGGCACTCTCCATATAATTTGGCCGAGGTGGAGGATATTTGCATGGAAGGACGAACAAAACTCTCAGACTCTGCAAAGCTCATACAGACATACCAGAGTAAAGTGCTTGGCAGCAACCACAGCTGTCAGTGATAAAGTATTGACTCTTGAGGCTGACAAATATTTGTACATGAGAAATGATAGTATTTTATATTTGAAAGGAATATTTTTTTTAACATTTTTTTTTTTGCCCAAATGTACTTAGGGAGTATCGTTGGTTTTTCCATTAACTGAGTGCTGTCAGTTAAATCAGGTAAAATTTGTGATGTCAGTCACACAAAAAATATTTATTTTCAGTCGATGTAGGGTAACTAGATTGAGCTAGTAGCAAAGTGGGTGCATATATCAAGGTAGTGACACAGTGAAACAAGCAAGTAGAAGATGAGTATTATATAAAATCATATATATTCTTGCTAGGCACCTTTTCTACCAATCCCTGGTGTTAACTGTGACAATGTGCATTGCTTTGTCAAAGTATTAAGACCCTTCACCCATTGTCATATTTTGCTGAATTACAAATGTTATAATAAAAGTTCTGTCCTGTGTGGAATTTTGGTAGCATTGCGGTCTGTTCCGTTGCCTACCAACATGGGGATCGCCGGTTCGAGTCCCCGTGTTACCCCCGGCTTGGTCGGGCGTCCCTGCGGGTGAGAGGCCAGAGTATGTGGGTATGTGTCCTGGTCGCTGTACTAGCGCCTCCTCTGATCGGCTGAGGCGCCTGTTTGGGGGGGGGGGTTGGGTAATGTGATCCTCCCACGTGCTGCGTTCCCTTGGCGAAACTCCTCACTGTCAGGTGAAAAGAAGCGGCTGGCGACTCCACTTGTATCGGAGGAGGCGTGTGGTAGTCTGCAGCCCTCCCCAGATCGGCAGAGAAGGTGGAGAAGCGACCGGGACAGCTCGGAAGGGTTGGCCAAGTACAATTGGGGGAAAAAGGCGGGGGGGGGGGGTCACAACGATGAAAAAATGTCATCTTAACAAGTGTATGGCTGCCTCACCATCAAGGCTGGATTACGGACCGGGCATGCCAGGTGAGTGCCCCGGGGCCCCGGACCACGAGGGGCCCCAGAAGGTCAGGGGTATTGTGTTCGTATATAGTAGGGATCCCCAATCATACCCTACAAGGGACGTTTGTTCCAACCCTGCGTCGCGATGCAGGGCCCAAGCTAGTCTCTATTGATGAGGGGGCCCCAAACTACAGTCTCTACTGATGCAGGGCCCCAAGTTACAAAGTCTCTATTGATGCGGGGCCCCAAGCTACAGTTTCTATTGATGCGGGGTCCAAGCTACAAAGTCTCTATTGATGCTTTAGAGGGTATTTGCATTAGTTTTACATTTAATAATGTTTAGTATTGTTTGCGTAGCCTATCTGACGAGGTGGGGCGCGGGGGGGGGCAATGGACGCGCACGCCCCTGGGCCCCCTGGTGGGTTAATCCAGCCATGCATACCATTGGTATGCAGCCGTGTCACTGAAGGATTTTTTTAACTTTTTCTAGATAAAAACCTCATCACTCTGTTGGAGGATCAACAGTGACGGTGTAAATTCGATGGAAATGTTTGAACATGAAGGCTAAGGAGCATTCTGCAAACGTTAAGAGACAAGTTGACACAGATGCATGCATTGGGGAAAAGGATACAAAATGATATGTGGGTGGTTGGATATCCCAGTGAGTTCTGTTGGATCAATAACTGGGAAGAGGGGGGGGGCTGCACCAACTCCACCAGGCAATTCATAGAGCCGCTCAAAAGTCAGCATACAAGCAAGAAAGACACTTGTATGCCAAGCCACATCGAGGCCAACGAGCACTTCAACAGAGCTGCAGAGTTTAGGGTTTGAGAGTGAAGTAAAGGTGCACAAGTCAACATGAAAAACTGCATAAAATTGGCCTGCAGGAAAGCTTGGCAACAAAGAAGCTATTACTCAAAGCAAATCATCTGAAAGCATGTCTGGAGTTGGCTAGAAAAGATGAGACTGAACCAAATAAGATATGGGAATACGTTTTGTGGTCAGATGAAACCAAGATAGATCATTCTGGCTGAAGCTCAAAGGCTCATGCTTATATTTCTACATTTCATACTTACATTTAGCTTTTGATAGCTAACCTTATACATAACTCCTTCTTAATCTACATTTTTTCCATCTTGCTGCATACATGTGTATATGTTATGTGTAACTGAGAGCAAAGTACCAAGTCACATTCCTTATATGTGATCGTAATTTGGCACGATAGACACCGACTTGACTTGGACTTGGCTACAAGTGGCACAAAACTAACACAGCCCATTCCATCCCTGCAATGAGGTATGGTGGTGGCAGCGATGTGCTGTCAGGATGGCTTTCATCAGCAAGATGAAAAGCATCCCAACATCTTGTTAAAAACGAAGGAACACTGGAAATAGTTCAAGAAGCCCTACTTCAGTCTGCAAAAAAAAAAAAAACAACCCTGAAACTTGGGGAAGTAAGACACTTTCCGCAGGACAATGATAGCAAACGCAAGGCCAAAGCAACACTGGAGAGGCCCGAGAACAGAGGAGTGGATGTCTTGCCGTCCTGATCTCAGTCCCACCACTTGAAAATGGTTGTCCATAAGTGTGATGCAGCCAGCCTGAACAGCTTGGAGTAAATATGCAGAATTTGCAAAAATTACTCCCAAACAGCGTGCAAAGCTTGTAGATACTCATCCCAAAATACTTTTTATACCAATATACTGTAGCTGTTATTACAACAAAACGTGGCTTTTGAATATATTTCCGTTGTATATGAATTTCCAATATAAACACTAACTGGAAAGTATTATCTATAATCCAGAAAAAAAAACGCTGTGTATCCAAGAAGACAGACCTGGTAAGTCTCAAATGTTACATTACCAAATTAACTTTATATTGGCCTATGGTAGTGCTGCAACCACAGCCAAATCATAAAATGTACTCTTAGTCCGTATAAAATTATCTTGACGAATAGGGACACTGTTACCCTATACTGTTTCCAGTTCAAGCTTAGCTGATCTATTATGTTTGACATCACAGGCCAAGGAATGGGGGAAAGATAAAATAACTTTTCAAGCAATAGACAGAGCCTTTAACCGCATCTTGAATTCAGAATCTCAAGCTTTGTGATGAAGAGCGTACTTCACTCCACTCACCTTTTGGTACAGTTCTTGTAGGAAAAAAATATGACCTTCTGTCCAAGAATGACATAATACAATCTGGCGCTACTTTGCCTTCTTTGATTATATTGGAACAATCGATTTCAGTTAAGGTTTTCTGGATTTAAAAAAAAGTAGGTCTTTGTGACCAGAGATACGCAACCTGGTCAATGTTGGCATTAAACACTATTGGCTGAAATGGTGCTTGACAAGCACAGGACATCTTGAAGATCTTAATGACTTGGGAATGAGGAGATCAGTATATTTTATCCAAAGAAAGCAAAATTGGAAAGAGTTGAAGAAAAATACAAAAATTGAATAACAAAATGCAGACACTGAGGCCAACAGAAAGTGTTCATATTTTGCATGAGAATGTGAGAATGTCACTGCATTGGAAACCGAAACCAAGGAGAAATAAGGGCCGTGACAGGAAATGCAAATTTTTTATTTTACATATATATATATATATATAGAGAGAGAGAGAGAGAGAGAGAGAGAGAGAGAGAGAGAGAATGTGTGTGTGACGACCACTAAAGGAGATATTGTGTTACCAGGTGAGGCAGACTAAAGCCATAAGATCACAAAGATATGAGCGCCCTGAGGATTTCATATTCTTGATGGCTCTTGGACTCAATCAGGACTCAAAATCATTTTTAAGTCACAATCATTGGTTATCAAACGTTCATTCGTCTAAACCGGAGCTATATGACATTTCAAAAAGGACATCCCCACTTAAAACCACCGCATCTTCATCACATATAAACATATGATGTGTGATAATATGATATGTGTGATAATATAAGTGGCCTAATTGTAGATTGGCTATTTTGTGCCTGATCAGGTCATCGTACTGTCATGAGGGATTCACGGACATCATAAACAACCCAGTGGTAAACTGCGGTGTTTACTCGTATAGATCTCCAGCACATCCGGAAAAACTCTCTCCGACCTCTTGCGGCATGATCGATACATTTGCATTATATATGGTTCATGGATTACGGCAGCAGACCCGTTCGCTCAATCGGAGCCCGTCTCACTGCATCACCACCAACTTGTCACCAAAGATGGCGAATTGCTGAGTGCTCATGGATACGCACACTTCGCGGATACTCGATATTATCTTGCCGAAAACTCAAGCCTTAATAGCAAACTAAACTGAATCTGAATCACGTTTTTCTGTAATCGAAACATTAGGAGTTCGGCGTCAGCAACCACCACCATGCAGATCACGCTAAAAACACTGCAACAGCAGACTATTCAGATTGAGATAGACCCCGAGCAAACGGTGAGTAGCCGCTAGCTAAGTTTGGCTAACGCAAACGCTACCAACTGTACGCCTCTTTTTTGTTTTTCTTTGCGAAATTTGGGGCTTCATATTTATCCATTATGGTCAATAAAAGGCGTTTCGTATTCTTGGTCGGAGACATCACCACTGATGATAGCTTGGCGCCCACATGTAAACGGGTCGCGAACACGATAACACAACCTATAAAACGCAAGCTAGCGTTAGCTAATGGTAATGCTAGCCATTTATATGAACAACATGCTAACAAAGTCATATAACTTGCTAACAAATTCACAACTTTTCCAAATGCTTGTTGTAATTGGCTTGCTCACACTAAGACTATTAGAATGTTTAACAATAAAGTAGCTCCATGCGTATACACGATGCTCGCAGTTGATCGCTAATGTCAATGCTAACATCCGATTAGCAACTAACGTTAATGCTACTTAAATGTGCTAGCTGAAGTCGAGTAGGCAGTTTATACATATTAACGACCTGCGTAACATCAGCGTTATTTTATCATTTTCTAACGCCAACTGCTGATACCCGCATATGATGATACACGGATAAACTCTTGTTTTAGTTTTATAAGTTAAAAGGCATTCCCTATGTGAAGAAAACCATTGTGTGTACACCATACATGCTAGCCTTGTTGCAAGCATTCCGTGATGATATTTGCTCATTCTGATATAGATCTCATTGTAACGGTTTAGCAAGGTTGTGATCTCAAAATGGACGAGCAATGAATGGGTTGACGGTATCCAGTGACTTGATATAGCCAAACACCAAAAGGAGATTGCCATTTTGCTGTCTGATATAGACCACTGATGTCTGTTATTACTTTAGGGGAGAACTAGGATGTGTTTAGATGTAAACAAATTTGAACTTTGTTCCCCAACAGGTGAAAGCCTTGAAGGAGAAGATAGAAGCTGAAAGGGGAAAAGACAACTTTCCTGTATCTGGGCAGAAGTTGATATATGCTGGCAAGATCCTGCAAGATGATACACCCATTAAGGACTACAAAATTGATGAGAAAAATTTTGTTGTAGTTATGGTGTCTAAGGTAAGAGCTTTTTCTCATGTTCATAACTGACGTTGGGTAGTATTGGATGGCTTCACTGTGGGAGCAAGAGACATAACAGCTGGTTAATGGGAATCTCTGAAGTTTATTTATCAGTTACTTAAGAACTTAAAGTAATCATGCCAATTTTGCTGATTTAGGCCTTACAGGTACAAGGGGTTAGTAGGCTAACAACTTTTCTTTTCAATATGACGGAAGACTAAGCCAGCAGCTGCTGCCTCGCCTCCACCGTCAGTGGCGTCTAAGCCCCCAGTCCAGGACTCTGGCTCCACCTCAACAGCTGCCCCAGCCCCAGCCCCAGCCCCAGCCCCAACCCCAACCCCAACCCCAAAAGCTGCCCCCATTCCCCCCGAGGAGGTAAAAGAGGAGCCCAGTCCTACAGACACAGAAGCACTTCAACCTGTCAGGTAGAATCTAATGTGGGAGGGGCTCAACAAGAAATATCTGAAAGCAAATGAAATGTAGACCTCATTGGTAGAATTAATTCTAATTAACAGTTAGATAAACAAATCTCGAGACAGCAAAAATGTTGCGAGATGTAACATTTTCTTATGTTTGAGTTTATTTTGTTAAGAGCTGTAGGTAATCTAAAATGTAATATGAAATAATAGACAACAGATGACAATATGGTTTTGTTCCTTAATGCTTTTTCAGTCATATTTTGTTAGACTCATCATAGTCTATTCGCTTTGTAATCATAGAATCACTCAGCATGATATCTGATATTGTACTTACCTCCATATTGGTGTTTCTCCTGTAATTTCAGTGGTGGGAGTCAGGGTGTTGATGCTTCCTCAGCACTGGGTAAGTGATGGATAGACCTTTACTTGACATTTGGATATCTTTTGGAGTTTGTAGGCTTGCGAATCCAACTAGAGAAGGAGTAGTTGAAATGGTCTCTCAAAGTGGTCTGAGCTGACTGCTTTGTTGGGGTGTAAAACAGTAATAAACTAAACAACAGGTGTCTATAATGGGACCTACTTGAGTTTTAACAGTCACTAAATTGGTGACAGGGAGATACATTTCGTCTTTAAATTCTACGGTAAGTACACGCTATGCCAGAGATTTTTTTGGCTTTGAAGCAACATATGAATTTTGTCTTTATTTAGTGTGTGGGCAAAACAAGCAGTTGGTCAACAAAACTGTGTTAAGTGTAGAGACTACATGGCATGAAGCCTTTTTTTTTTAAGTAGCTACTGTGTAACTTTTTGGACTAGTACTGTTGGCCCCTGCTAGTGTGAAAGATGGAACTCACTCCTTCCATGCCTATTTGTTATTTTCTGATAAATGCATACATTTGGATCTTTCACTGATGATTTAAGTCTAAATAGTGTTCCTATACTCACTGAAAATCTGGTAATGTCATGGAAATTATTGTCCTACTGTCCTAAAATAGTAATGGACAGTGTTACAATTTGTAACAAGTTTTGGAGAAGATATTTGGAACTTTGTGAATAAACGGTTTCAGATAAAAGTCAGCTTCTGAACACTGTCACCTGACAATTGTAGAAATGTCATGGAATTTGGCAAGCAAATATGTAAAATGTCCAACATGTGCAATTTGTCTCTTCATGTATGTGTGTCCAGTGACGGGAGCAGAGTACGAGGCCATGCTGACAGAAATCATGTCTATGGGCTATGAGAGGGAGAGGGTGGTAGCTGCTCTACGAGCCAGCTTCAATAACCCCCATAGAGCTGTGGAGTACCTCCTCACTGTGAGTGACACCAAACAAAATGGCGCACCAGGTCTTAAATGAAGCAAAGTGACATTAACACTGTGCCTTGTAGAGAGCAAGTCCCCCCTGCTGTCCCTCAGTAACTTTATACCTATGAATACACACACACTGCCTAACAACATGCCTCAAGCCACTGTATTCGTACAGTGTAATATGACCTGAGCGATGAACAGCATCAGTGACATCAGTCGATGTTTTTTCTTCTTAAAGTGCGCCTTTACTCATGACACTGTTGCACTGAGGGGATGTCATACAGCTAGGAGAGAAGAAAGCCTCCCCAAGAAGAAAAACATCCTGTGCAGCTATAACAATTCCTATTTTCACACCCCTATGAAAATAATTTTGTTCATGGTGAACAAAGCCCTCTTGATTGAGTTGAATCAAGTGCTCCCCCCCCTTTTATCAAATTTTAAGTGTACTCAGTTACCCATTGGATCTCAGGTCTAGGGTTTACTCTGGCTGTGTCAACTGTCAGCATCCAGGGGTTAGGTTTTTCGTTTTGTGTGTGACAGTTGTATTGTTGTGTTTCCAGGGTATCCCCAGTAGTCCAGTCCAGGAGACTAATCCCCCTGTGCAAGCTCCCGCTTCTGGACGCACAGACGCCCCATCTCTAGCAGAAGGTAAGGCATGCAAGTCATTAAGATGTGGCTAGATTGCATGATATTACTGTTTGTTTTAGAAATTCAAGATTATGGTAAAGATCTGAATGTTGCGACACCCTTAACATTTACTCAGGTGTGTACATATATATATATGTGTGTGTGTGTGTGTGTATATATATATATATATATATATATATATATATATATATATATATATAAAACTTGGTTAAAAGAATACTCAACGGTAGGGAAAGTGCTCAACAAATAAGGAGCAAAATAATCCAGTGAGTCAAGTAAATTCATGAAACAGGCTTGTACCATCTCATTATGGCGTGATTATCATAAGCAATGATTGCTTATGGCATGAAACAAGCTTATACCGTCTCATAAAGAATACTTGAATATGGGGGCGTCCAGGTGGCGTAGTGGTCTATTCCGTTGCCTACCAACACAGGGATTACCGGTTCGAATCCCCATGTTACCTCCGGCTTGGTCAGGCATCCCTACAGACACAATTGGCTGTCTACAGGTGGGAAGCCAGATGTGGCTAAGAGTGTTGTAATTGGCCAAGTACAATTGGGGAGAAAAATTGGGACCCCCCCCAGAATAAAGAATTTACTTGAAAAAAATAATATTTATAAAACTTTTTTAAAGAAACACTCAACGGTAGGGAAAGTGCTCAACAAATAAGGAGCAAAATAATCCACTGAGTCAAGTAAATTCTTTCAACAACTTGTTTTATCAACAACTTTCAACCCATATAGAAGAAAACAGTCTATATGAACCTTTTCAATGGGCTTTCAGGCCCTGTCACTCCACTGAAACTGCTCTGACCAGAGTGGTGAACGATCTTCTACCAGCTATGGACTCGTGATTCCACTTCTGTGCTTCTGCTACTGGAACTCAGTGCAGCCTTTGACACCATTGATCACTGTATACTATTAGACAGATTAAATTGTAATTTTGGTGTCTCTGGTTTAGCTCTCTCTTGGCTTAAGTCCTACTTATCTGGAAGAAAATGTTGTGTCTGCTTTAGTGATATTATATCAAAATTCTCTGACGTTAAATATGGTGTGCCTCAGGGCTAATTTCTTGGCCCTCTATTTTTCCCTCTTTATAGTTCACCTCTTGGCCAAATTATATACAGTTGGAATAAATTTCTATTGCTATGCTGATGATACTTTTTCAAGCCAAGACTTCGTCAAGCCTAGATTTCGTCAGGCAAGGACTGCTCTTTTTAGATCCGGTCAGCCATCTGTATTTTGTGTACCTAGTATAGGCTGTGTTTCCTTCGCATTCCTGTCCTTTCCTCTTCCCAGGGCTGGCATAGACATTGGGTCACTCCTAGGCGCTGTGACCCTACCAATCTCATCTATCCCACTCTTGTTGAGTAAGTGGTGATGGGAGGGCTCTGGAATTGCCAGTCTGCGGTGCTGACGCAGAGACTCTTAATACATGCATTTGTTTCATCCAGACTTGATTACTGTAATGTTCTGTTTTCAGGTCTGCCACATTCTAGTACTAAAAGTTTTCAGATGGTTCAGAATGCTGTTGCTAGAATCCTAACTAAATCTAGGAAATTTGACCATATTACACCAATTCTTGCCTCCCTTTATTGGCTTCCTATCCATGTTAGATCAGAATACAAGGTGCTTCTGCTGACGTATAAAATCCTAATTGGGTTTGCCCCATCTTACCTGTCTGATTGCCTTAAACCATACATTCCATCTCGAGCTCTTCGCTCTCAAAATACTAGGTTCCTGTGTGTACCCAAAGTTAAAAAGAAGTCAGCTGGTGGCAGGGCCTTTTCCTATCAGGCTCCGTTGTTGTGGAATAACCTGCCTGATGCCATCAATCAGTCTGTTGAGTCCTTTAAATCCAAACTTAAAACTCATCTTTTTGCCTTAGCTTACAATTAATTGCCTTTAAGTTGAGTGTTTCACAACCTGTACTGCATGGCAGGTCGGTTTTCCGTCTCAACGAATTTACCAACCACTGTTCTGCCCACGAGATTATAGCGTATAGATTATGACTAATCGATGACTTAATTGATTATGGCTAATGACTATTGCAAACTGTTCTCTTCTCTCACATGTCTTTTCTCTCTCTCTCAATGATCTCTTCTCCTTTCTCTTTTTCTGTGTGTGAATGGTGTCATGTGAGTCTCCCTTGTGTGCACGTGCAGTCGGTTCTCCTCCCAGGTCTCCCTGGTGATGGTGGTCGCCACTTGGACGCTGCCTGGCATTCCCCTCATGACATTTTCTTTTTATATATCTTATAAATCCAATTTTTTTTTTTTACATGATGATGCTGGTCGCGTGGCTTGGGTCCTGGACTGTTCCGGTGGTGTCCGGTTGCGTCTGGACACGGCTTGGCATCCTGCACATTAATTTCATTCATTATTTTTAAAAGTCCATTATAATTCTGTTTATCCTCTTTCAATGTCGTATTTTGTAAATTGTGTAAACACAACATCCATTGCACATTGGCCTTCTTGGGAGAGAGATCCCTTTTCCGTTGCTCTCCCTGAGGTTTCTTCCTATTTTTTCTCCCTGTTAAAGGTTTTTTTTTTTTGGGGGGGAGTTGTTCCTTATCCGATGAGAGGGTCTAAGGACAGGATGTTGTGTTGCTGTTAAGCCAACTGAGGCAAATTTGTAATTTGTGATATTGGGCTATACAAATAAAATTGACTTGACTTGACTTAAAGAATTGACTTGACTCACTGGATTTTATAATATATATATATATATATAACTTTGTTAAAATAAACACTCAATGACAGGAAAAGTGCTCAACAAATAAGGAGCAAAATAATCCAGTGATTCAAGTAAATTCTTTAATAGACAGTACACGCCTGTTTCATGCCATAAGCAATCATCAGCTGTAAATAAAGCTACCCAGGAAAGAACATAGCAGTTAATATGTTATGTTCTTTCCCGTGTAGCTTTTTATTTTTCCTACATCTGTCTTAATATTCCGCTCCTAATTTGTTGAGCACTTTTATCAACACCATTGACAGTTTCCAGGAGAAAAAACCCCCCGCTATATATATATAGCAATGTAAATTGGTAGTTCTTCTATATGTATCTTAAAGTGTGATTTTTCTTATATTTGTCTCACCAGGAGAGAACCCGCTGGAGTTCCTGCGGACCCAGCCCCAGTTTCTGAACATGAGACAGGCTATCCAGCAGAATCCCTCACTGCTGCCAACTCTTCTCCAGCAGCTGGGCAGGGAGAACCCCCAACTTCTACAGGTGACAGCCACATCACTCACACAGTGCGCGTTCTTCAGTAAACAGTTTCATAACATCTTATTGCACCAGACAGCTGAACCAAGCGCATCACCAGCATTGTACTTTATAACTTTTCCTCCTCATAGTTTACATGCCACTCATTATGGTCCTCTATGTTTTTAAAATGGAAGACAGAAAAAAAATCTAAATCACATTAAAAAAGCTTGTAAAAATGGCTTGATGAGGAGAGACAGAACTGAAGAGCAGAAACCGGCTGGCAATTTTCGGTTAACTAGCAATAACTTCCCATACTGACCAGGCATCACGAGTTCAGTAGTAATTATCTTTTCATCTAAACATTTGTAGAATTGCTTTTCGACTTTTTTTTTTATAGATACAGAGGATGTGAGGTAGCATTTTATTGTCCTCAACCCCTCTTTTCCTCTGGTTATAGTACAGCTAGCATTTCTTTTTGATTTCTGACATTTGGTTACAAAAATCTAAATTCACAAGCTCATTCTGCTTTGTGTCCACACGTGTCAAGAAAATGGCTGTCACGTGTTTCTTGCAGTATACGTTTTAAATCTGACCGTATTACTTTGCCCAACGCATCCTCTCGATCTTTGTGTGCTGCTTCCATGTGCTTGTCCCTTGGTTGCATGCAGACAATGCAGAAATCCAAACAAAATTTAAGCCGTCATTACTTCAGTATCTATTTTTGTAGAGCCTGACCACCGTGAGGTATGGTTTTGAAGATGTTATTGTAACATGAGGAAACTTGGCTTTTTGAAAGGCCAGATTTGTCACTTCATGAATCTTGGACCAAAAATCTCACTGAAACGACATATGGAACCACATCCTCTGAAATGTCTCGCCTATTTTCTCCCTGCCCCCTCCAGCAAATAAGCCAGTACCAGGAATTGTTCATCCAGATGTTGAATGAGCCGGTGGGAGAGGGGGGAGAGGGCCCAGAGGTGGGAGAGCTGGGCGCTGCAGGAGAGGAAGGCGCACCTGTCAACTACATCCAGGTCACTCCTCAAGAGAAGGAAGCCATCGAGAGGGTAAGTCCCACATCCTAATTCCAACGGGTGACAGATGATTGATACACATAACTTTGTCAGGTGTGATCAAATGTGTTGTATGTTATTGAGTGAAATTTCAAATCAGTGGCTCTCGGGAGTGTTTTAAAGCTGTTTTTTCCCCCTCCTTTTTCCTCACTTCCTTTTCCTTCCTTTGACCCACCACCCTTGTTGCCCGGACAGTTAAAAGCATTGGGTTTCCCCGAGGCCCTGGTGATTCAGGCTTACTTTGCCTGTGAGAAGAACGAGAACCTGGCAGCCAACTTTCTCCTCAACCAGGGTTTGGAAGATGACTGAGACCAAGATGTCCTGCCCTCCACCTCCTCCCTCCCACCTCCTCTCCCCTTCCTCAGCTCAGCACAAAGACTGCACCCCTACTATACTGTATATCTACCAGCCTCAACTCAGCCCAGTGGCAGGGGAGGGAGAGGGGAGAGCTTGCAAGGGGGAGGGGGCTGGGGAAGGGGAAGGGGAGATGGGGTGGGTTACGTTTTGGGGCGGGGTTGGGGGTTACACACAAGTGCGGTTGCATTGTTTGTTTGTTTTTTTGGAAGATGTGGGGGGGGGGCTCAAATTGTGGAGATATAATGAAATCCACGTGAATTCCAATGGAATGTGTGGGGTTTGTTTAGAAGGAGATCTATAATTTGATGTTAGGTGCGCTTTTGGATCATTAGGGAGGGGAGCAAGGGGGCTGAAACCTTTTCAATGAGAGATCAGGCTGCATGGGTGCGTGCGTGTGCGCGTGTGTGTGTGCGCGCTCAGATGCGCACAAGTGTGGGTGATCACATCTGTGAGCCTGCGCAGGTGGATGCGATTATAGTAAAGCTGAAAAAGTAATTGATTTGCATATCTAAGCTTGTTTTTGCTGTAGCTGGATTTTATGGACGCACATTCTCTTCACTGCACTTCAACAACATAATTGGTGTGTATGTTACTGAGTTTGTGTACCTCCTGTATACATCCTTTATGTACGTCCAAGAATGAGGAGGGGCTGAGATGGACTTAGCCATGCCATGCTTTGTGTGTGTGAGTGAGTGAGATAATGTTGCTTGGGCGTATTGGGGCAGCAGGGGAGAACCGGGAACTAAACTGGCGACAAAGACGGATCTGCTTGTTTTTTTTTCTATTCACGTCACCAACCACCACCCCACCCTCCACACATGTCCTGCTGTAGTGTTTGAAAAGACTGCAGCAATGTTTCCTTATTACATGCCAACACCAACAGTGGCGTTCCCAGGTGCCTGCCCCTTTAGGAAGTATTTTCTGTATGTTGGTAACCTTTTGGTGATGATGGCACCCACAAGAATCTTACCGTGCAACGTACAGCCTACTTTTTCCAAGATTTTGAAACCATAAACTTTTTAATATTAATATATTAATGTTTACTATTTTCCATTGATAGGATTTCAAATTATTTTCCCCCCCAAAACAGGCCAGTGGTCTGCTTCGGTGATCGCGAAAGCGAAAACGCGGGTGTAGGAGGAGTTCGGCGAGGCTATGGGGGAGGACTTTCGGTTGGCCTCAAGGAAGTTCTGGCAGCCCATCCAGCGACTAGGGAAGGGGAAGCAGGCCTTGACTCAGGCTGTGTTCAGCTGGGGAGGGGAACTGTTGACCCAGACTGGGGATGTTGTCGAGCGGTGGAAAGAACATTTCGAGGAGCTCCTGAACCCGACTAACACGTCCTCCGTGGAGGAGGTAGAGTCTGGGGCAGTTTGCAGCTGAGTGTGAAATGGCTGGGATGAGAGTCAGCACCTCCAAGTCTGAGGCCGTGGTTCTCTACCGGAAAATGGCGGATTGCTCCCTCCGGGTTGGGGTTGAATTGTGGCCTCAAGTGAAGGCGTTCAAGTATCTCGGGGTCTTGTTCACGAGTGAGGGTAGGATGGAGCGGGAGATTGACAAGCGGATTGGTGCAGCATCAGCAGTAATGCGGACATTGTACCGGACCGTTGTGGCGAAGAAGGAGCTGAGCCGGGAGGCAAAGCTCTCAATTTACCAGTCAATCTTCGTTCCAACCCTCACCTATGGTCATGAGCTTTGGGTAGTGACCGAAACGGTGAGATCGCGGATACAAGCGGCTGCAATGAGTTTCCTCCGTAGGGTGTCTGGGCTCAGCCTTAGAGATAGGGCGAGGAGCTCGGACATCCGGAGGGAGCTTGGAGTAGAGCCGCTGCTCCCTCGCATCGAAAGGAGCCATTTGAGGTGGTTCGGGCATCTGATTAGGATGCCTCCTGGGCGCCTTCCTTTTGGAGGTTTACCGGGCACGGCCAACTGGCAGGAGACCCCGGGGTAGACCCAGAATGCACTGGAGGGACTACATGTCCAATCTGGCCTGGGAAAGCCTTGGGATCCCCCAGGAGGAGCTGGAGGGCATTGCTGGGGAGAGGGACGTGTGGAGTGCCCTACTTAGCTTGCTGCCACCGTGACCCGACCTCGGAAAAGCGGAAGTAAATTCCGCCATTTCCTGATTTGAGAGAACTGTTCGGCTGTATGTTGCATAGTAACATGCTTGTGGTCAGTGTTAACAATTGCTAGATGATACTTTGGATCCTAAAGGGGCAGATGTCTCTGAGATGTCTACTGAGATGAAACACTGAATATACTAAATGGCCACATGTTCATATCTACATCCATGTTGCCATGTTACCATTAGTGAGGCTCTTTTAATTTATTCAAGGCAGCTCACACACTTGAAACTGTACGTCTCTTAGTTGCCCATAAGTTGAACCCCCCCATCAGTAAGGGGGGTGCATACATCACTCGTTCTCCGAGGCAATTAGTTGGAAAACACAAACCACCCCCCCCACACACACACCTTTTCCTACATGATGTACAGGCACACACACGTGGGTTTATAAGTGCAGGCGTATGTGTTTTACTTAACTGGTCCATGTGCAGGGGAGGCTCTGCTCGGTGCTTTATGTCATCTCTGTGTGTGTTTTAACGTTATCACCAGTGATCTTGGGTCCTTCAGGCAGTATGAACAGTCACCGCTTCATCGCCTGCTAGTTTCTTAGTTTCCTTTTTTTTTTTGCCCTCTTTCATTGTCTTACTCCTCACAGGTCCAAAGAGACAAAGTTTAGAATAAACGACACCTTGATACCGTTTCCCCGTGCTTTCGTATGATGTCATGACATTTGTGGAGCAGTGACTCAAGTCAGCAGGAAACTCAAAAATTTTGACATTCGGTGCCACTTTGGCAAACACAGCCACCGTTACCTGGCCCCTGGCTGTGTTTCGAACATCTGGGAAAAGCATTTCCCGTTTTTAGTGACATCCACAGGCATTCGCAAGAGTCAAGGGAAGGACGTGTTTGTGGGCATTCTGTGTACAGTGCAGGAATGCTCTTATGGCTCAGTAAGCAGGGACCAATTCCATCTCAACAGCTGCCATCACACACTGAACTTTTTCCCCCCAGAACCAAAATTGCCTTTCTTTTAAGCCAAGGTCAAAATGTAGGTGACTTTTCTTCTTAGCCTTTAATCATTCTTATTGTTTAACCGAATGGAGGGTGAACTATTGGGGCTTGCACTATCAAGGCAGTTTAGATGGGAGTTGTAAATCATAGCAAAATAGTCCAAATCCACTTTCAGATTTATTTTCTTTTGCGAACCTACTGGTATTCATTGTACTGTCTTACAACTACTTGGTAAGCTTCAACCGTATAGCACCCCAATTAGGTTAAACTATAAAATTTCTGCTGATCTGATGTAGTCCGCTGCTGTTATTTACTTAGGTTTTTTTTCGCACAAGGAAATGTCACATAGCAGTTGAATGTCAAATTAGAGTTAAATGCTGTGTTATCAAGGCATAACTAGATGCGAAGCACTAAAATAACAAATGCAGTAACGAGGTCCTCCAGCCTTTCATTTCCATCATCTATCTCCAGACAGACCAGGCTGACGCGTCTCACACACCACGTACCAACGAGGAAGATGGTAATCGATTGTGAAATTGTTGGACAAGATACGTGACAACTTTGTCAATGGTCTTTTATATTAAATTCTGCTGTTTTCACTACCAAATTTCTCAGCCCGATGTGAGTCCATGAATACACGAAGTATGGGGGGATGAAACATGAAGGTGGCTTTCAGTTATGTTGGTCTCCATTGTCATTCTGTATGTGTGTAGTTTTTTTTGATGGTGTCCTACAGCATCAACATGATCTTAGACTATGCTACATTAAATATCAGCAGTCTTTGAGGCCTACGACTCTTTCTTCACAAGCACCACGAAGCACATCACTCACCGAGTGGACTTCCAAATATGCGTTTCATTGTCCCGAAGTGATGAATTCACTTCCTTTTGTCGCTGGAGTTGTATATGTATAACATCTGGGCGGATGTGTCCGTCTCTATCCTCACATCTGATGTTTATTACAGTGATGGGCCAGAGTTGTGACAAAGATGACTGACCTTACGGGTAGGCCCGTCCATTTCCATTTGATGAGAGGATTAAATTTGGTCGTATTTAACTCTTGAGGTGTATAAAGAAAGTTCCCAACTTCTTTGGATCAGTTGCAGTAGTGTTACTTGCGATAGGCTCTACTAAAAACATAATTTTGGACGTTTGGTCAAAACATTTCCTTGTGGTTCTGAACCATCAGTGTTCAAGTAGCAAAATCATTCTCCATTAAGAGCAACCAGAAATGATGGAAAACTTGCAGCTCGGTCAAAGAAGCTCATCTGAACTGTTGGAGCCATTTTATTTTTCTGACCTCAGCCGCTGCAGACAGGCAGAGGAGGGAGGGAGGAAGTCTCAAATCTTGACACTGGAGTCCAAGTCACAAGTATAACTGATCAGGTTGAGTGCAAATCAAAAGTCCTCAACTTTAATTTTTTGAGTCCTAAAAAAAAATGTAATTTCCCTCGTAATACTGAAAAAAAATTGAAACATTGAAATCGCTACGAGATTAGGATTTATGAATTTTGGCAACATGGCAACAGCTTTCCCCAGAGCTCGTTCTCTCATCTGATTGGCTGCAGCTAATGCAGCAGCCAATTGCGTCAATGGCTATTCCTGTTGGGTGACGCTGGGCTGACGGCATCGTTCAAGTCATTTGGTGATGAGTCGCCGGTCAGGAGGCAGCTGAGACTGAGCTGCGTCGCGTCCCTTCCCGTTTTTATTTCCAAGTCGAGTCTAAGTCGTCGAGATCCATGACGAGTCGAAAACCACCAATCGTGGTGGCTTCACAATAAAATATAAAATAAAGCTCACAATAAAAAAACATTTGACACAGGCAAGGGTACAGTCAAGAACATCCTTTTATTCAATCAAGTAAAGGTGTAGCTCTTTTCAAACTGTTTTTTTCTTATTATGGAAAAGAAACTGTAATTAACACATGCATTTCACCTTGGGCTCTGGGAGGTGTGTCTGAGCAAGGGGCGCTGTTCTGAGGGGCAGGAGGGGGCGCTCTCGGGTTCGGGGGTGGGGGGTGCATGCCAGGTTGTTGGGGGGGGGGTTTGGCCAGCCGGGGGGGCCTCGGTCTACACATCACTAAACAAGGCCCAGCGCCCTACAAAACGTGTTAAAAACAAACAAACCCGAAGGAAAATAAAACCACGGATGGCCAAGCACAGGGTGAGACTGTGCTCTTGTCTCTCTTTCTCAATGGTGCAGGTGGGCGGGGCAAATAATGTGGACGCGGGAGGGCGGGGCTTCCCCCCACCCCTCCCAATACAACGCACACATAACGCACGCTAAACGCTCTGTGCAACCTGTTTATCTGTTATGGCTTCTCAAAAAAACTGGCGCGTTCACTCGTCGAGGCTGAATTGATAATACTGCTGCTGACGTCTCTTGCCTGATAGAGAGAGAGAGAGAGAGGAGGAGGAGGAGGAGGGAAGAAAGAAAAGAAAAAGTTGCATATTGTTTTGCAGGAAACAAAGATTCGGCCCTATAATCAAGCCTGCACTCGATTTTTTTTAATTTTTTTTTTGCTGGTGGAGTTTCAAGGTGCTTAAATCGTCAGACGCCAAAGCCTTGTGAATAGTGAGCTGTACAGCTTTTGGAACCACATCGCTTTGGTCAACGTGTCTCTTCTCATCGCTGTCTTTTTCTTTTGTCTTTGTTATTTTTCCTTCTTTAAATTTAGTTTTTCCTCATCCTGCCACAGCATGGTGTTCATCAGGACGATATCGCGACGTTTTGTGTTTGCGTTCTCAATGATTGTACTAAAAAAAAAAAAAAATACGAGCCTTTCAGTCTCCCTGTTCTGGAACCGATCCGTTAATAAGGTGCTTAGAGTCATTTCAGGTACATTTTTCCCCATTTTTCTTCTTTTTTATTCTAAATAGCTGGTCTCGCTCAACCACTAGAAAGGTGCATAATTGAAGATATCAACGCAGCGTCTCGCCGCCGCCGTAAAGAAACGCAAGAACAAACGAAAAACAGATCCAAAACAAATCCAAATTCAATTATAAAAAAAATAAATAGATAAAACAAGAATTACAAACAAACCCACCTATTCTAGCGACCCCCCACGCTGCTAGCCATCTCCCTTGCCCCTCCCCTTTCCTGGTCAAAGGGAAGTTCCTATGATTGCTAAAAAAAAAAAAGGAAAAGAAAAAATCCACCCCACCCCCACCCATCCACCACCACAGTGATTATATTGATTTGTCATTGACTTGTTGCCCCCCAGGGGAGGCTCTTGCTCTGCAGCCCCCTGTCCTCAGCACAGCCCAGAGCCCAGCGGTGTAACTTGTTCACTTACATTAGCCGTTGAATGGAGAAGCTGAAGAAGACATGGGTATGGTAATACAATGTGAAGCGTAGAGACAAGAATAACATGTGAGCTAACTGCATTCTGCTCAGACAAACATTTTTGCGTATTCTTTTTTTTTTCTTTTTTTTTTTAATCAACCCCTCCATTCAAAGAAAGGGATAGAGGAGAAATGGGGTGAGGGGGAGGGGGGTTACACGGCTACAGACTACTCCAGTGTCCAAGAGAGACAGAAGACGAGATACAGAGGAAGAGAAGCAAGACAGATTTTTTTTGAGGGGTGGGGGTGGGGGGTGCTTTTTTTCTTTTTTTGTTTTGTTTTTTTGTGTTTTTTTTTCTTTTGTTTTTTTTTCTGAATTATTCAACAATAAAAAGAGGAACTAAATCACACCAATTTCCTTTAGTACTATGTATACTGCTTGTAAAAGCTCGAGGAAGAGGAAGAGAACGAAGAAGAGTATAGAAGTATGAAGGAGGGGACTTTTTTTTGTTTTTCTTTTTGAGATGGGCACTCAGGATTACAAGATGGAATCTGTGAACAAAAGGCACTTTTTAGGGACAACCTTTAAGATGCTCTGAGTCTAACACTACATCACCAAACAAATATTTAGAATCATTTACAGTGGGGTTGGGAGTAGGGGGGGTGGGGGGGTATGCAGGGGATGGGGGGGGGACGGGTTCACTTTATCAGCATCCGCTCTGTGCCGAACAGAGGCCATACATTCCCTCTCACGGTTTGGGTGGAAAAGTAGTTTGCTATATTCAATTCTATGTAGTCTATGAAGAAAATTAAAAAAAGAACCAAAAGTCAAACCCAAAAAAAAAAGAAGAAGAAAAAAACAAAAAAACAAAACAAGACACAATTCACTTCCCATCTTTGCCAAAACTAAAACGTCGTTCTCGGTTGGGCGAACACTTTTGAAATGGTTAATCAAAAGAGGTGCATCTCCCAAAACGGGGAAGATCTTGTCTTTGTCCATATGTTGTCATGACTTGTGTTGGACTGCCTCGAGATGTGCCCCAGGTTCAAATAGTCTGACCCGGTCTGGAACCTTGTCCGGATTTAGCTTTACGTGGGAGGCCCGGCGGCGATTTCAACTTTAACCACCCAAAATCCAAGTCCACTCCTGCGGGGGAAAGTGGTCTCGTTTTCTCCTGACGAGGCTTCTTCTTCTTCTGCAGGGGTAAAAGGTTGTGGAAAAATGCCTTTTGTTGTCCAACAACGTTTTCATACAATGAACCCCTCCCCCCCCTCGGTAAATACAAAACCAAAAAAAAGAGAGAGAAGTAGAATAATGCATGTTTTCCTAAAATTTGCTTTATGATAACACTTAATTTTGTTTATTATTTATGTATAATAGTTTGAATGTACTTTATTTTTGTAGAAAGCACCAGTTTTCATAGTGATATATATTTTATGTTTTGCAAAATTGTTCCTTCAGCCCTCCCACATTTTGAAAACAAATCATTACACTTGAATTTTTTCCTTAAAAAAAAAAAAGCGCTAAAAAAAAAAGAAAAAGAAAATTTAAAACAATTGCCCCAAACTTACAAAGACTGGGATTATTTTCTCTCTGCCCACATATTTAGAGTCCCAGAGCATGTGGACTTAAAAAAAAACAAAAAAAAAAACGAGAGGGTCTTCCCCCTCTTTTCTCTTAAAACCCTCAAACAATCTCTAACAGACAAACACAATTCCTCTACCCAAGGCATTGCACATGGCTCAATCAACATACATCATTTAGTTTCAGTAACAATTCTTCCCATCCAAACCCCAAAAAACAAAAACAAAAACAAGAAAAAAAAACCAAAATCTAATTTTTTTCCATCTTCGACTACATTATCAATTACTGTTGTTATCTATGTATCTATTGTATTTTCCGTGGACTTTTTTTTTATTTATCTATCTTTCCCCCCTATTTAATACAGGTGTGGGATCAGGGACTGGTACTTCAGCTCAAATCAACGGTTTTCGAGATGCATCCTATGACTGTGCGATGAACGCCACGCTTCAAAAAATAACTAGACTGCCACAGAGCTTATCTTGCAAATAAAAAAAAATGTATATATCTATAAATATATATGTGTATTATATATAAAGATGCTTGCAAATATCTAGTGAGCTGTCGCCGTTTTCCTCTCCCGACATAAAATTTCACCGTTCGCTATAGCTTATATGTGAGAAAAAAGAACCTGAATTCATGTTTGACAAATTGCATAATGGGAATACAGAGGCACTTCCATAGATTAGAAAAGAAATCACCTTTAAGCCATCGTAAGAGTTACGCAGCAGTGCTAGTTCTCTCTATGAAGCTGATGAGATGGTTGCCAGTTGGTCGGCCAACTATGTTCATTTCCCTGCAGTGAAGAACATGGCCGGGCAGTCCAGTTATTTTGTGAGGTTTGGTTGGGTGATTTTAATCAATTTGTACCGATCTGGTGTGTTGTTGTTTTTTTGTTTTTTTTTTGTTGTTTTTTTCTTTTTTGCTTGCTTTTTTTTTTTCTTCTGAAAAAAGTCATTTCATCAAACTCAAAATGTACGACGTCATGGTAGGGTAATATAGAATCATTAAAAGCATAAAGGCCTCCGTATAGATTGTCTATGTAAAAGACTTCCCTTTGAAAATTCAGTCTGGCTCGGGGCAGTGTTTGCATGTCGGAGTCACAATATTGACTGTCAATAGGTTCGAGTGTACGATCGATGACTGATCGATTTGTTTGATTGACTTGATTGACTTAGTAAGAAGCGGTGTCCTGTGCTCTCGGAAGTTATGTGTCCATCCCAATTATTTATTTGTTGATTGCAACAGGCGGTAGGCTGATATCTTAACAACGTGGCGGTCTTTGCGACTCTTTCTGAAAAGAAGGAACCTTTTTTTCCTACAAGGTTGGCTGGTACGATCACTCTGAGTGCAGTTTTGTTCTGTACAGGCTGGTTGATTCACACATGGTTAACTGAAAAGAGCTGTTTGGGGAGGGCAAGAAAGGAGCCGAGAGCTAGTTACCACATCAACCAACGTCCTCTTCCTCATCCCATCCAGTCTATCCCAAAATGGCCACTTGCATTTGACCCCTCTTAACTAGCCTGGGGGGGCCCTCCTCCCCTTAACACAGACACACAGATATGTCACATATTTCATTTTGCTCCGCAGCTTGGCTCGCTCTGCTCTTGGAGCAGGGGCTATCTGGGAGTGTAAACAATAGGATAAACTTTAGGGAGACACAAGGAAGAGCAACTCTCTCGCTCTCTTTCTCTCTCTGTTCGAGGCCCGTTGTCCGCAATCTTAGCAACGCGGTGCTGTTTCTCTATTACGACTATTCACACCTGGCCCAGCTTTATTACCAGCGACCAACAAACCCCCCGCAGGCCCCGGGTCAAACAGTAGTCACACATAATTCATTTTCAGCTTTTGTTTGGACACCATTAAACCAAAAGATTTCCAATTATTAAAAACAAAAAATGCCTTAACTGGTCTCAAGGTCATGATCGTCTCAACCTTGTGCATGTTGCAGAGCCGATGCATCTGGCACTTGTGCAGGCATAGGTATAGGCATGGGTACAGGCATACCCAATTCCCCCCTCGGGGTTGAATGAAGTATTCTGATTCTGACAGAAAAACAAAATATTTGCAGCACTATTTGACCCAGGACAGCCACCCACCCTGCCTATGTTGTTGTAAAACACCCCACTTCTAACTGATGTGTTTCTCCATAAGGTGCTATAATTCAAACAGAACAAAATCAAAAATTAAAACAGAACAAATTCAAAGGAATAAACTGAAATAAGACAAAAGCGATTACAAAATCATGAACCTACGTACGTTACAAAAGGGGGCCAAAGGCAGAAACTGCTAGATGCTGTTTATGGCTGTTGTTGTGAAAGTTGTCACTAATGATGAAGATGGATAACTATACTCATCAGTGTATGTGTGTGTGTGTGTGTGTGTGTGTGTGTGTGTGTGTGTGTGTGTGTGTGTGTGTGTGTGTGTGTGTGTGTGAGCGTGTGCATGTGTGTATTGGCGGGAGGTTTTCGGACCAGACACATAATGAGACGGGGCAGAGAGAATGAACTAGAACTGTCTGCATAGTAAATACTGAAATCATGATGAACAATAACACCACCAACGCCTCTACAATCTACACAGCAAAACTGAGCCATCGTGTGTGTGCGTGCACACTTGTGTGCACTCGTGTGTGTGTGTGTGTATGTGTGTTTTTTTGCAAACCAACTGGATATATTATTGTGGTCAGATTGCATGACCTTTGTGTTTTCATTTCCTCGGTCTAAGCGTGGCGACATGAAGCGGTGGAAGCCAAGAACTGGTTGAACCAAATTCAACAATGAGACCATGCATGTGTGAGGGCCTCTTACGTCACGGTGTTTTGCTTTAAAACTAACAACAGGCAAGCCTGGTTTACCTCCCATGCCTCGTAGGTAAATAGTGCACATCGTAAGATTAGTGTTAATTGATTCGGCTTGTAGTGCAACCCTTTATCAAGAGATATTTTGGCATGGTCTGTCTGGTTAGTAAGTAGGAAGGAGGAAGGGAGCTTTGTAGAGTCAATGGTCATTCAGAAAGAGAAAAACATTTGTCAGCTGGACAGTGTGTGTGTGTGTGTGTGTGTGTGTGTGTGTGTGTGTGTGTGTTTTGGGCAATGACAGACGTCACGGTAGCATGGAGTGCAGCTTTCACTGGAAACAAAATGGGTGTCGTTGTTTTATCGAGGTGGTGTATATTTGAACGTTGGTCAGACTCGGGTGTTTTGAAAATTTGATATTCCCTCAAATAGCTAAGTTCATGCTCGCGTTGACCCATACTTGTGTGTTCTGTATATGCGTGTTTCTGTGGAAACCTGACTGTTGATCGTGTTAGCCATTTTCACGGCACAACACATCCTCATTGAGAAGTAGGAGATGTTGACTTTTTTGTTTTTTTGTTTCCCCCCTCCTCAGGACACTCGTGTTGCTGCTAGGTCGGTGCTGGTTCAGCGGTTTCAGGAGATGCCTGCTGCTCGCCGCTGCTCGTCCATCTTCCCTTCTCTATCCCTCCCTCCTCTCGTCCATTCATCCATCCGTCTAGCCATCCATCCTTAACATGGGGGTGGGGGTGGTGGTGGGGGGGGTTTCCCACTGGTTCAGAGTTCCTCTAAAAGTGTCATGCTGACATTTCCTGGTTTTGCGTTGCCTGGTTAGTATTCGTGGGTGAGACATACTGTAAGGGCCGGTCGGCGGGCTGGTTGGAGGGCAATTATCCTGCGGTTGGTTTCTCTGTTTTCCGTGTTTCTATTTCCAATTGTAAAGAAAGAATTCTAGGTGCTGGTTTGCACACATGTCTTGTCAGAGGAACCAAGACTGGAGGAAGGAAAAGACAAAAGAGGGGAGATTATGTCAGTATCCAAACCAGTATTATGCAGGTACCTTTAAAAACAAACAAATGAAAAATCTCTCCAGCAAAGGGGCCATGCATGCTCTCTTGCACCAATACTCTTCTTTACATTGAGGAAATTACACATTTTTGCATTTAGGGGCTAGCCCCATACAACCATGCGCTAATAGGGAGATTCACTGGGGTGGATGAGGGTTATGTGCCTTGCTAAAGGGCATAGTGACAGTTGTACAATATCGCAAAGTCAGGACATTTTGGCCACTAGAGGTTCCCACAGTTCCCAAAGCCTGTAAATGAAAACAGTCACTATTGTGGAAAAAAGAAGAAGAAAAAAAACCCAGTCGTCTGGGCCAGTGTCCCAGGCAGTGATTACTATTCACTCGGTCCATTTCTTTAGTGATGTTCAGTATGTCTTTAATTTGGCCGGGTAGCTATAAGGCTGGTAACAGCCAAGCAACAGCAGGGGGAGAGCAAACTGGCGCTCCCTGACGCTTACACTGTCTTCAGATGGGATTTCTCTCGCTCAGCGTGGGCAGAAAGCAGAAGTGGGTCGTCGTTGCTGCTTGTTGGCCACCGTGCCTGAGCTGCAGGATCTGGCACTATCGGCCAACGCGCCCACATTCTGCAAGTCGAGCCCTGGAAACCCACGTCGGGCCTCCAAGGAAGCAGCCTTTTGTTTTGTTTGACTCTAACAGGTCGCATGAATAATACTCCCCCCCCCCCTCCGCCCCACGTTCTGCCTCCTGCCCTCCTCAACTGCCCCACTCCCCCCCACCGGGCACCATCCCAGCAGCCCCTGGGCTAAGTAACTTTTCCCTTCTCCGTTACTCTCTCTCAAGCCCTCGCTCGCCTTTCTCTGTATCTCTGTATGCTCTAACACACACAATCCATCTATCAGCCATGAGCACTCCCACTAAATCCTTGGCAGTCGAGAGTGACCACCCTCTTTTCTTTCCTGCCCTCCACCCTCATCCCCCTTTTGAGCGAACCCCTTCTCAAATTCAAGATCAACTGGCTATGACATCATGTCTGGTTGCTGCGGGTAACGAGACGGCCGGGACGTGACTTCTCTCTGAGGGCCGAAACTGTCGCTCTCCTTCCCTCTCTTTTTTTTCTTTTTTCTACTCTCTGCTGACCTATCACTCTCTCGTTCCTTTTTCAAGCCCTTTTCCTGGGTCTCCTCTTCGACCACCAGAGGGCACATGGAGCTCACGGTTCCCATTAAGAGGAGCCGGGCCCTGTAGTCATCATGTAGAGATGACGAGGCCTTTGCCTATTAGCAATGTTTTGGTAAAAAAACCTTATGCTTACTATGTGCTTTTCTGAGTGGCACATGCAACCAATTAGAAAGCCGCTCTGTATGTTTTGGTTCTGCCTTCAAAAGTAAATCATTCCGCAAACTTTAACGTTCCCGGGAGGCATTAGAGAGTTTAAGCATGAAAACTGACACAGGGATATCGAAAGACGGGGGTCTGAAGTTTGTCACAGTGACATGATTTTTTTTCTTCCCCCTTTTTAAACACATTTATGGAAATAATTTTCGGAGCGTCTGTTTCTGGCGGCGGTAGCGTCGAGAACGGTTTGCGGCGCTGCGAGGTGAAGAGGGAGCAAGAGCTTAAGACCAACCATCAACAGTGAAGGAGTACAGGAGGGAAAACTGTCAGAGAGAGAAAGAGGAATGAAAAGGAGGCAAAGAGATTAGAAACGGAGCAAGAGAAAGAGAGGGAACAGACCGGGGAGGAGAAATAAAGAAAAGAAGAAAAAAAAAGAAGAAGGGGAAAAAAGTGCAAGAGCGGAGGGCAGAGGAACAAGGGAGGGATCAGCAAAAGCAGTTTCAGATGGTTTCCATGTGTGGAGGAGCAGAGTGGCGCTGGCTCCAGGCGGGTGTGGTTGGACACTAATGAGAAAAGTGCAGTGGGTAATGGAGGAGGCATATGAACGGCGCAGACCGACGGGGAGAAGGAAAAGGGAGAGGGCGAAAAGAGGAGAGAAAGCGAAGGACAGAGACAAACAAATCCAAGACAATGAGGCAGACCTAGTTAGAGAAAGGGAAAAGATGCAAGTATGTATACAGAGAAAGCGGGGTAGAGAACGAGATAGGGGCAAAAGGAGTCGGAGGGAGGTCGCGAGGGAGACACGGGAGGGAGAAAAAGGCAGCCAGGGAGATGGCCTATTGCCTGAAGGGTAGGCTCCATATGTGCCAAATAAACAGGGTGAGGGCAGTTGAGCACATATGGTAAACCACACACATGGTAAAATACACAGATACAAATCCACGCATTCACGGTGCACTGCGGGACGGAATGAGGGGAGAGGTACGAGGGAAGACGGCAGCAGGTTTTTCGGGGAAGGGGGGGGGATGAAAAAAAATCTGGCGGTCATCCACACAGCTAAGTAAGTTTCCTGGGTTTAACCGATAATCACAATGAAAACAGACAAGTTTCCTCCGCACACATGCCTCCCCTGGTCTCGCTTTTCACACTCTGGGACGGACACACACGGGCCACCAGATTTACAGCGGAGGCCGGAGCCGAAACGTGAGCCGCGGCCCCTACCTGTGTCTGCTGCGGGATGTTCAGAAAGTTGTTGTCCCGTGATCCGATGCCGACAAACCTGTTGGGAGCTGTGGCGCCTGGCGTGGAGTATGCTATGAGAGACAAAGGAGAGGACAGGGGAGATGCATCAGCACAGAGACAAGCAGTGCGAAGACCTCCTAAAGAATCGTTACATTAAAAAAAAAAAGAAGTAATTTTAGCGACGTAAAAGAAAATGCACACAGCACATAGGCAAATGTAGTTCATCTCAAACAACCGTATTCTCATTGAGGTCAGTGAAAATTCAGCAGAGAAGCACGCCAAAATTTGGTATGTAAACCAAGATCTACTTGAGCGCCGAGGATTAAGTCCACTGATGAACTCGGTTGCGAACTGATTAAGCACACCAAAAGCCTGACATCGAGGATCAGCCGGGGATGTTTAAAACCCAGTGGATTCAACGGTTTTGACAAATTTAGGGCAGTTTGACGTTCCCTATGGACTCCAACGTTAAGGCGGTCAGAGGCGTCCCTGCAAACATGGCACAGAATCTTACCGAGAAAACTCGTGACAAGGTAGTGTGCAAAAAAAGAAAAAAAATTGCGTGCATTCGAGTCCGTTTGCACGTGAGAAAGAGAGCGTGAACAAGGTGGAGAGAGACAGAAGAAAAGAGAGGGACAAAGATAGAGAAACTTCACGTGTCAGTTAACTGAAGTAACATATATAGTGTACATCCATGTTTTTTGGACATGGACAAGACATAAAAGACTGAGACACCGACTGGGGGGTTGAAAAAAGGAAAGAAATGCTAAAAATAAATGTTAGCTTGAAAACAAAAACAAAACAAAAACGTAAGTGCTCCGTCCAGTGCCCCTCCTTTTACAAGGGAGAAACTCGAATCTTTTGCAAGGGAAGCTCTGTGGTTGGACAAGTCCCACCTGTGATGGATTACTTTAGCCTAAACACACACGCAACCAGCACCTGACCTGAATAACACCCCCGCCCCCCAAAAACAGAAGATACCAGCAGTGAGGCCTGTAACTCAAAAATCCAAAGGAACTGAATGACGACTGAAAAGTGTCAAGGATTCATTCAAATATTCCACTGATGTCTCGGGTTTTGCCCCCCGAGGTAGCAGTAAAACTGTGGGCACTTATCTTTTGGAGTCCACGTTACATAAACTGCCCTAAATTTATGTCCTTGCCGAACTGGAGGTAACTGATTCAACTCTTCCCGTGGCTCTTGAAAAGGCTTCTCCAATGGGCCGCTGTTGGGTCCAAGAGGGAAGGGAAAAACGAAAAATAAATAAATAAACGGAAAAAACAAAAGATTTCTACTCCGGGGAATGCAGAAACACTAGCCTCAAGGACTGGGCTTGGTATTCCTTAACAACAAGGGCCGATGACACCGGGGCCGTGATGGTGAGCCAGTAAGCCTGGTTCGGAAATTCTGAAGAGCTCAAGTCATCACGAGGGCAGTTCGTCACCAAATATCTGGTTGCATTGCTGTGTACCCTTTGCCTCACGAGCCAGATGACTCTCGCGAGTTGATCACATTGATCGCGCCGCATTGAAAACATCTGGCCCCATTTCCTTACTGATTATAAGAAGGCCGGTCTGGCCACAAAGTGGACAGTCCAATCACAGCTTTGGAAGCCGATCAAAGGAGGCGACATAGGCGAGATGCAACACGGCATAACAGCAAACAACAATGCTGCGATAGAAGAGAAAGCACTGTAGGATGTGGTTAAACAGTAGTATCTTCTGTTTTTATCGGAACTGAAGGGCATACAGTGGTTGAGGGGGAGAAATTTGCTCGAGGAAGAACAAATAACTGCACGAAGTGCACATGGGCAAATGTTTTCTCTTTTCTTCTGATGGATTCGTCAAGACCCAAAATTATCGACCGCTGGTGATAAAGAAAGCGGCACCAAGGAAGGGCACAGTGCTCAAGATTGTTTCTCTGTTAGTTGCTGTCAAACTGGATCAGATATACAAATGTGCATGACTGTGAATCACCATGCAGCCTGAAGCTAATGACCCAGACATCTTCCATGGAAATTGCCTTGATTGTTTTCGGTAACCTGAAATCTCGGGTGCAGAGTAATGAATTGGGGGATCATACGCTCGTTTCCATTGTATCAGTCGTGCAAAGCTAATAATACAGAAGATTGTTAACCTCTGATCTAAGGGATTTCACCTTATTCCCTTTGCGTTTAAGTTGCTTTTTTGTGGGTATTTCCCTTACAGAGACAGCAAGACTCGTCGTCAGACATCTATGTAACATGTTTACACTGACTTGTCTCCGGTAAGCGTGAGCAAAAGCTACATGCTAGGTGCTGCTAACTTCCTCACCAGCTAAATAAAGTCATAGATCTTAAACAAGTGAATCTCAGCGCAGACCGATCTCCATCACAGCAAACACAACATGCTTGCAAGCGGTGCAATCTGCCTACATCATGTGTGCACACCTCACCTATACAGCCCCCCTTTATCTGATGCCACATCTGTGATTGGACCATCCACTTTGTGGCCAGCGTTGCCTTTTTTTCCAACATCGCTCTCAGTGAAACGTAGGCCAGATGTGTCTACGGAGAGGGATCAATGTGATCACCTTGTGGGATTTGTCTGTCTTCCGAGGTGTAACATAAGCTATTATAAGCACGGGTACCGCAGCAGTTGCTAAGCATGGGTGCCGTGTCCTCTCAATCACTGTCAGAGGAAGGATGTTTGCTGCACAGAGACAATGATGACAGGAAGTGGAAGGAAGACAATGGCAGGATCTTTATCTGGAGGGCGGTGGGACTCTCGGATGTTTTTTTTTTTTGGTTCTGATTACGGTCTCTGCGGGGTCACTTACACGGAGATGCGGGCGAGGTGAGTCCGCCGTCAGGGGGCGTGCTGCTGGGTTTAGTGTCGGGCATGGGGAGGGGCACTGGGCGGGCCACTGGGGGAGGTGGAGGCAGCAAGAAGGAGCCTGGCATTTTGCTCTGGCCGCTCCCGTTTGGCTGCAGACAACACAAACAGGGTCAGGAGGGCGACATGTGACAATCCGCAGACACGGAATGAGAGAGAGAGAGGACGCCGCTCGGGAGCGCAGGTCTCAAAAAATATCCATGACGGAGGGAGTGGCGATGGTGGAAGGAGGGAAGGAAGTGGTGGAGGGCGGGAGTTAAAAATAAAAACAACAACAAAAGGAATGATGTATGTGCACTGCTTCATTTATGGAGGTGTAAAAAAAAAAAATCACCACAGACTTCGAAAGGAGCGGATCTGGAGCGGAGAAGAGGGGTGGGGTCCCCACAAGGGTGGGCCGTGCTGGCTGGGAGGGGGGGGTGAGGCGGGGGTGGGGGAGGGTGAGTGAGTGAAGAATTGGTTGGGTTTGTCCGTTAACATGGCAACAAATCAAAACCATGGGAAAATATTCTTCTGCACAAGCACAACACCAACAGAACTAGCACCAAACAACCAAACTCATACCAGAATCACGAGAGCGCTGAATGGGAACACAAACACGATAACACAACACAGAACACATATGCTTGAATGTGCTGTGATTGATCTGACTTTCGTGCTGATGGTTATAACTTCTGAGGGGGTGGGCGGAGCAACAAAAAAAAAGAAAAAGAAAAAAGAAAAAAGGGAGAACTTCGGGGTCTGAAAGAGCAAACGGCAAAATGACATAACAGAGATTTGTACACCCACTGGAAATCCTTAATGCACTTCACAGAATTCACTTGTGTAGAAAATAACACTATCCCCCCCTCTTTTCTCCCTTATTGTACTTGGCCAATTACCCCACTCTTCCAAGCCGTCCTGGTTGCTGCTCCACCCCCTCTGCCGATCTCGGGGAGGGCTGCAGACTACCACATGCCTCCTCCGATACATGTGGAATCACCAGCCGCTTCTTTTCACCTGACAGTGAGGAGTTTCACCGGGGGGGACGTAGCGCATGGGAGGATCACGCTATTCCCCCCAGTTCCCCCTCCCCCCCTGAACAGGCACCCCGACCGACTAGAAGAGGCGCTAGTGCAGCGACCAGGACACATACCCACATCCGGCTTCCCGCCCGCAGACACGGCCAATTGTGTCTGTAGGGACGCCCGACCGAGCCGGAGGTAACAGGGGGATTCGAACCGGTGATCCCCATGCTGGTAGGCAACGGAATAGACCGCCACACCACCCGGACACCCCGGAAATAACAGTATTTCGGCTTGTATTTCTTCTTGTGTTAGTTCTTAAGTCATCACAGTGAATGAGCTAACAGAGTATAGTTGTATGTACATGACTATATTATGCAATAAATAGGTGGCTTGTATGCATCACTATGACACCATTTCAAATATATGAGCTGATCTCAATTTTCAAAACAATTCTTCTCTCTGGTTTTTCCATGGCCCGTTATTACCACGTTTGTCCTGCTACCACATGTAGCCCCTAGCAAAGCCTCACATGTACATGGTTCCAGTAGTGTGGCTAAACTACCAAGGAGGAGAATGTAACACTGAAACATCCGCTGCCACACACACACACACACACACACACACACACACACACACACACACACATGGCGGATGGGTCACTCATAACAGCTACAGCTATAACAACGTTTGGGATGACAGTTGTACTGTTACTCCGCTCCGGCCATGTGAGCCTTACCTGTCCGGCGGCTTGCCCCGAGCCGTCAGCGCAGACAAACTGCACAAATTCCTTCAGGGGGTCCTGTCCAGGGTGGTGGTGGTAGCGGATGGTGGGGTGGGTGAAATATGGGCTGGACTGCTGGATGATGGAGGGAGACGGGAAGTGCAGGGCTGAGGCTGAGGCACGGGGACTCCCTGGGAGCAGACGGAGAGAGGAGAGCCGCGTTAGGGGCTGAATCAAGGAAACGCCGGGGAGGCAGCTGGAGACGGCGAGGACAGAGACAGTCAGACTAGTGGGTTCTCTCATGGCGCTACAGACAGAACAGATGTGCTGGATGACAGTGATTTATGAGCTGTTAAAGAAGAGCACGTATACATGAGTTTCATTTCACAACACATCGCGACTGAGGATAACAAAAGATCAAATCGGGGGGACTGATTGTGGTGCAGGAATGAGGTTTTCTCAGGAAAAGCTGATTTCAAGTTCATTGGTATTACCATCACTGGTCATAATGTTTTATGATGACTCCAGTAAATATGAACAGCCTTACTGAGCAGGTTAGCACTCTCATTGCAAATTTATTTGGATTTTTTTCCTCTCTCTTTTTCTCCCCAGTTGTATCCGGTCAATTACCCCAGTCTTCTGAGCCGTCCCGGTTGCTGCTCCGCCCCCTCTGCCGATCTGGGGAGGGCTGCAGACTACCACATGCCTCCTCCGATACATCTGGTGTCGCAGTGAGGAGTTTCACCTGGGGGTGGGGGGGGCGTAGCGCGTGGAAGGATCACACTACCCCCCCCCCCAGTTCCCCTCCCCCTTGAACAGGTGCTCCGACCGACCAGAGGAGGCGCTAGAGCAGCAACCAGGACACATACCCACATCCGGCTTCCCACCTGCAGACACGGCCAATTGTGTCTGTGGGGGACGCCTGACCAAGCTGGAGGTAACACGGGGATTTGATCCGGCGATCCCCGTGTTGGTAGGCAACGGAATAGACCGCTACGCTATCCAGATGCCCATTGCAATTTATATGTACACACTCACAGAGACCACATACTGGTCCATACTGTTCCAACTCGCACACCAACACACGCAGGTACTGTGGATGTCAAGAAACACGGCTGTGTGTGCAAATTAAACAGCAACGCATTTCTACATCAGATCCAAAAAGCCCGTGAAGAGAAAACGCACAAAGAGATCTTTGAGCACCGTTAATGGAGCGGCTCTTATTGCCTGTGCATCATCTAGGTGCTGCTGGAAGGGAGGGATTCGCTGGCGCCGTTGCAATTTGGCATGCAGACTGCAAAGGCGATTTATTCGTTATTTTTTAAAATTATTTATTTTAATTATAAAAACACATTCGCCCCACTACAGCACTAAATCTGCGTAGTCACACCACGAGTGAGTTTTTACGTCTCTGTTGCCGACCCTCGTCGCTCACGTCTCATCCGTCTGTGCAGGTGCACACAGGACAGGTGCGAGGATTCAAACACGCTAGTGCTCTTAACGCTAAGCCTTAATGCATACACACAAGCGCTCCTTTTGTGCTCCAGCGAGGAGGAGAGAAAGAGAATTTCTCGCTCCCTCGTCGTCCAAAGGAGCTGAATGTAGGAGCCCAATGTGAGGTGTGAGAAGCGGAGCGGTTGGTGGAGCCCCACCACCAAACACAAAGCCTTCTCTGTCAGACTTATATCCATTACTAAATCTTCTTTATTTGTATTAGAGGGGGGGAAGCCCGTTCTCCCTATTCTCCCCTTAGCTGTGCCATTCTGCCACCCACCCCAACCCATCCAGGCCCCCCAGCTGCCCGTGTTGGGCTGCCAACACTCTTTGGTGCACCCATCTTACATGCTGCATCTTCTTCTTCTCCTCCCTTTGGCTGCTCCTGTTAGGGGTCGCCGCAGCGGATCATCCATTTCCATCTCTTCCTGTCCTCTGCATATACATATATATATGTATATATATATGTGTGTGTGTATATATATATATATATATACATACATATATATATATATATACATATATGTGTGTGTGTATGTGTGTATATATGTGTGTGTGTGTGTGTGTGTATATATATATATGTGTGTGTGTGTGTGTGTGTGTGTGGGTGTGTGTTCGTAAGTGTGTTGCAGCACTTGAGGGTGCCAACTTCTGTGTCTTACCCCCTAGACAGGGGCCCTGTGCCCCCCGGCCCAGCAGCACCTTTCCTCTGCCAGTCCTGTCAGGCTGCCTGTTTCCCTCAGTAGAGCTGTCTCCTGCTCCTTTAGTCCCCTAATAATCCCATTTGGGACTGGGTACGAGCCAAGAAGGGCAAGTGGGGTGGGGGCTGTTGTTGGTAGAATGGGGTGATGGGGGGGTGGATTTCAGTTCAGGGGGGTGTGGTTGGGTCTGTGTGTGGGGGTATTTACCTGGAGAGACTACCCTAGTTATGCTCCAACCTTTCTCCTTCCACGCCTTCCGGATTCAGTTTTTTGGCACAGAACGGCACCCACCACACCGACAGTGCAGTAGACATGTCTGCCGCCATGCCTGCTGCATGGGAGCGGACAGACATGCCTGCTGCATAGGAGCGGACAAACATGCCTGCTGTATGGGAGCGGACAGACATGCCTGCTGTATGGGAGCGGACAGACATGCCTGCTGTATGGGAGCGGACAGACATGCCTGCTGTATGGGAGCGGACAGACATGCCTGCTGTATGGGAGCGGACAGACATGCCTGCTGTATGGGAGCGGACAGACATGCCTGCTGTATGGGAGCGGACAGACATGCCTGCTGTATGGGAGCGGACAGACATGCCTGCTGTATGGGAGCGGACAGACATGCCTGCTGTATGGGAGCGGACAGATGTGCCTGCTGCATGGGAGCGGTATGGGAGTGGACAGACATGCCTGCTGTATGGGAGTGGACAGACATGCCTGCTGTATGGGAGCAGACAGATGTGCCTGCTGCATGGGAGCGGACAGATGTGCCTGCTGCATGGGAGTGGACAGACATGCCTGCTGCATGGGAGCAGACAGGCGTGCACGCTGCATGGGAGCAGACAGGCGTGCCTGCTGTATGGGAGTGGACAGGCGTGCCTACTGCATGGGAGTGGACAGGCGTGCCTACTGCATGGGAGCAGACAGGCGTGCACGCTGCATGGGAGCAGACAGGCGTGCCTGCTGTATGGGAGCAGACAGGCGTGCCTACTGCATGGGAGTGGACAGGCGTGCCTACTGCATGGGAACGGACGGGCGCACATGCGGCATGGGAACGGACGGGCATGCACGCTGCATGGGAGCGGACGGCCGTGCACGCTGCATGGGAGCGGACAGATGTGCCTGCTGCATGGGAGTGGACAGGCGTGCATGCTGCATGGGAACGGACAGGTGTGCGCGCTGCATGGGAATGGACAGGTGTGCACGCTGCATGGGAGGGGACAGGCGTGTCTGCTGCATGGGAGGGGACAGGCGTGTCTGCTGCATGGGAGGGGACAGGCGTGCCAACTGCATGGGAGGGGACAGGCGTGTCTGCTGCATGGGAGGGGACAGGCGTGTCTGCTGCATGGGAGGGGACAGGCGTGTCTGCTGCATGGGAGCAGACAGGCGTGCCTGCTGCATGGGAGTGGACAGGCGTGCCTGCTGCATGGGAACGGACGGGCGTACATGCGGCATGGGAACGGACGGGCATGCACGCTGCATGGGAACGGACGGGCATGCACGCTGCATGGGAGCGGACAGATGTGCCTGCTGCATGGGAGTGGACAGGCATGCACGCTGCATGGGAACGGACGGGCATGCACGCTGCATGGGAATGGACAGGTGTGCACGCTGCATGGGAGGGGACAGGCGTGTCTGCTGCATGGGAGGGGACAGGCGTGCCAACTGCATGGGAGCGGACAGATGTGCCTGCTGCATGGGAGGGGACAGGCGTGTCTGCTGCATGGGAGGGGACAGGCGTGTCTGCTGCATGGGAGGGGACAGGCGTGTCTGCTGCATGGGAGGGGACAGGCGTGTCTGCTGCATGGGAGGGGACAGGCTTGTCTGCTGCATGGGAGGGGACAGGCGTGTCTGCTGCATGGGAGGGGACAGGCGTGCCAACTGCATGGGAGCAGACAGACGCAGCGCCAACACGCACACTGTGTAAGTTTGTGTTGAAAGAAACAAATCACAGCCATGGCCGGCCGCAAAGAATCCGGGGGCTGCATACTGTGTGTGTGTGTGTGTGCAAGAACACACATGTGCATGAGGAGAAGGGGATTTGCCGTGGCCACATCTCAAGAAGCACGGGGTCTCCGTCAACAAGTGAGGGTTTAATGACACAGCAGTCAACCTCATTGCCTCACATCTGCTCGGTGGCATGGGGGGCTTTGATGTAGCCTAGCTAAGCAACTAAATCACATGGCTAATCATATCCAGCAAACTAGCTCGCTGCATGTTTTCACAAAGACACACTTTTCTAGAGAGAAGAGAGGGTCGCTGTATTGGCCTCTGCGCTGCGGCGACAGAGTCGAGGGCCCAGTGTTTTATAAACGGAGCCCCGCTGGCTGTGTTTGATAGCTGATGTTATCATGGGACGCTCGTCTCTGCCCCCGGGGAGGCGGAGGGACCACTGCTTCACACAGCAGCTCAGACTTGGTGTCTGCTCCTGTGCCTCGCCGACACACACACACACACACACACACACACACACACACACACACACACACACACACACACACACACACACACACACACACACACACACAGCCATGTTAGTCTGGAGAGTTCCCACACTGGGCCAGAGTCCGAACGTATTTTGAAAAAAAATAAAGAAGAATAATGAGTTGAATGTAGAGGAATTTGGACTGAAACCAGTCAGTAAAAGCAACGTTAAACAGCGCAAACGGAGTATTTTAAAGTCCCATTCCCCGTTTTCTTTTGAGCGCGGTCCCAGTCCTCGTCGAGCGGCGGAAAAACAAAGCCCTTCTGGAGTTTCCACCAGCTTCTGAGTAGCTCAAAACATGGGGCAATTTTCCCGCTTAGTCATACTACACCACTGTCAGTCCTTATATAAGAAGGCAACGGAAAAGTGAAAGCAGAGAACATCTTCATCTGATACAAACAAAACGGCACAGTGCGACGCCCAACAACAGAATGCGGCTGAGCGATTCTGGCGGCGGTCCGTTATTCCGCCTGGATTTGATGTAAAAGGGAGCAAGCTCTGTCATTATCGATTCAGAAGAGTGGCGCTTCGGTGAACTTGGTGGAGAGGATGAAATTGGGTATTACAGCGTTGTTCCTCCAACAATGCTGTAACACACACGCACATCCGCACACACACATCATCTTGTTCTTTACCTGGACCGTTCCCTGGCTGTCTACAGCAGACTGCATGAGGCTGCCATCTCAACACTGCAAGAACGTCCGTCCTACGATGTCTCTCGGATTCATGTGTGCAAGATAATATAGTGTAATATAGTGTCTATGGGGCGGCACAGTGGCGTAGTGGTTAGCGCGGTCACCTCACAGCAAGAAGGTCCTAGGTTCGAACCCCGGGGTAGTCCAACCTTGGGGGGAGGGTTGTCCTCTGTGTGGAGTTTGCACGTTCCCCCCCGTGTCTGCGTGGGTTTCCTCCGGGTGCTTCGGTTTCCTCCCACAGTCCAAAGACATGTAGGTCAGGTGAATCGGCCACACTAGGTGTGTGTGTGTGGGCCCTGTGATGGACTGGCAGCCTGTCCAGGGTGTCTCTCTGCCTGCCGCCCAATGACTACTGGGATAGGCTCCAGCATCCCGCGACCCCAATTGGGATAATGGATAATGGATGGGTTGTGGAGTTGTGGTATTGGTATATGGTACAGCGTAGGGGCAATGTAGTATATAAGTATTATGGTATAATATATGGGCACAAGCTGTTGATTACTCAACCATGACACAACTCTGTGTAATAGTGTGGTAGTAGTAGTATGTCGTGCATACATGCTTGCCTCCAATGTCCTGCCGTCGCTCCGTTTATTTCCCTGGTTTGTTTTTTGGCGTGTGAGTGATGTCTGCAAATCGACCTGCTCTCACAGAAATACGTGAAATGACCACGACCTCTCAACACTCGCACTACGTGGCGGCGGCACGTAACGCGTTAAAACGACGCACCGGCGCCACGGAAACAATGCCAATGGAAAGTCAATTAGGGTCGTGCTGGACACACGAATTCCCCGATTCAACAGCATCATACAAACGAGCGGCGTCTATCATTTTCTAGTTAACAACATTTTATTTTATTGTTGTTTTTATGGTCATTTGACTGAATTTATTGTAGTGCCTTAGTTACGATTTTTTTTGTTCTCTAAAAACACTGAATCGTGTGTGATATAACTCATTTTGATGGAATGAGGTTAAGGTTTTTCGAGAACAAAAAATCGTAACTACGGCACTAACAATAAATTCAGTCAAATGACAATAAAAACAACAATGAAATAAAATTTTGTTAACTAGAAAATATTATACACCGCTCATTGCATGATGTTGCTGAATCAGGGAATTTGTGTGTCCAGCACGGCAAAGGATCCTAATGGACTTTCCATTGGCACCACGTAGTGCGAGCGTTAAGAGGCCGGGGTCATTTTACGTATTTCTGTGGGATCAGGTCGCTGCAGATGCTGCTGTCAAATTCCTTGTGTGCCTACTCAGACTTGGCCAATAAAGTTGATCTGATTCAATCTTAAAATCCTATTTTTAGTTTTAAGAAAAAACAAACTCTCCATTGGGGTGAGTTGACTGCGGCTGCATCCATTGACTCACATTTGTGATTTGACTTGAGTTGTATTGTTTTGAAAACCACGATGCCATTTGTTCATTTGTTTCTCAAGTAGCTGAATCAATACTCCCCCCCCCCTCCCTTTTTCTGTATCCGGCGAGTTACCCCACTCTTCCGAGCCGTCCCGGTCGCTGCTCCTCTGCCGAGCCGGGGAGGGCTGCAGACTACCACGTGCCTCCTCCGATACATGTGGAGTCACCGGCCGCTGCTTTTCACCCGACAGTGAGGAGTTTCGCCAGGGGGATGTAGCATGTGGGAGGATCATGCTATTCCCCCAAGTTCCCCCTCCCCTCCGAACAGGCGCCCCGACCGACCGGAGGAGGCGCTAGTGCAGCGACCAGGACACATACCCACATCCGGCTTTCCACCCGCAGACACGGCCAATTGTGTCTGTAGGGACACCCGACCAAGCCAGCGGTAACACGGGGCTTCAAACTGGCGATCCCCATGTTGGTAGGCAACGGAATAGACCGCTACGTTACCCGGACGCCCGTTTCTCAAGTATTTGCATCGATACTTGATAATCTTATCAATTTGTTGATTCATTCCTTGTCTATATCCACTTATTCCAGTTCAGGGCGGCTGGAGTATACCCCACCCACCAGGTATCGGGGGCAAGGTGGACGTTTCACCTTTTACTTCGTGCAGTGTCAGCAGGCTGGTAAGGGCAGCAGAGAGATGGGAGGGGCTGTTCTGAGCAATCATCACCATACTGCAAATGCACCAAGCCCAAGTACCAATGGGTGGTATATAAATAATTAAAAGTATAATGCCATTTCTCAAAATGAATAAATAAATGTTTACAGTTTTTAAACCAGTTGATCATCAACAGATTTATTTTGTACATCTTTCAACCACAAACCACAGAATGAAATTAAGAATGACGGAGAATCCCACGTGAAGCTGGAAGCGGTGTGTTTCTTAAGAGCTGTGTCACTTAGAAGCTGCGAGTCACTTTAGAAAAGGGGAAAAAAAAACAGAAGAAGAAATGCTCTTCAAATAGTGAAAAAGAGGAGAAAGTGAGCCCTCCCACCGACTGATAGACAGAAGTCTTGGTAGACGTAACTGGATGTTGCTGCTGCAACCAGATGCTCCTCCGTTCTACACGCTATATGCAGAGGAGGAGATAATCTGCAGAGGTGCGCCGCCAAGCTACCCGACCATCCACTAGCAGGCAGACAGGGCCGGAAAAGGAGACAGGACAGACTGCAACCCACACAACCCACCGCGGCTCTGTCGCCACCTTGCATTGCATACAATGAGCTGAGAATAAGCAGATGAGGAGGTAGAGGTGTGTAGATATCTACAGCACTACCAAGTTGGGACTATGTATTCCCAGCCGCCCACTCGTCTCCCATAGACACTGCTCCCACTTCTAGACCGGGTGGGGTTGGGGTGAGTAGGTAGGATGGGGTGGGAGGGGTTTTGGAAGGGGGCATTGGGGGCTATCAGGGGATCGGGAGCTGGGTTGGTCTCACCTGGTCTCACTCCCGCCAGCATGGGCAGTGGGTGGTGGGTGAACGCCATGCGGGGGGACCTCGTCTGGGAGGACAGGGCGCTGAAATCGAATTTCCCCGGCTTCTTAAGAGAACCAGGCGATGAGAGTCCTGGCAAAAAGGGGATCAACAAAATGGCAGAACAGAGACGAGGTTTTAATGAAACATGGCTGCTTGGTCTTACTTTAACTCTAATGAAAGAAATTAAACTTATGAGACTTTAAAGTTTTGATCTGAAAACCAAAAAAAAATCTAAAGTTTGTGATTGGTTGCAAAAAAAAAATCGATGGATCGACCGATTGATTCATTGATTGGCTGATTGGCTGAACATTCAAATCCGCCTCTCCGTTTCTCTACGTTTGTGCACAGTCGGTTGACTGTGGCGAGTTTAGATGGGGGTTGAAGTCAGGGGGGGGGTCCAGGGGAGAGGCCATGTTTTGAAGCAGCAGGGGAAGGGTGGGGGTGGGGGGTTCAAAGTGGGGGTGGGGGGGAGGGATGATGGGAGAGAAGAGGGGTTCAGGAGGCTAGGGGCAACAGTGTCAGGAGAGGAGGACAGCCGGGAAATGCAATGGTATCACAACTATAGTCACCGTTTGAGCAAACGGAGACAGCCCTCGCAGCAACACACACTACCCGCTACTGTAAGTCACGCTCTGCAGCTCGTATCGCTCGGGCTCAACGCCGCTTTCGCAGCCTTGCTGTAACAACTCACAGAAAACAGCGTATTGTCTAAGAAGACGCACAAATATTGGAAGCCAAAAAAAAAAAAAAAAGGGTATCAAAGATCCAAAACCACAATGATCTCAGTGGCCTCAGATCACATTGAGGTTGGGAACAGCAGGAGTAGCTATGGAGAGGCATGGGAACAAGGTCAACCCACACACACACACACACACACACACACACACACACACACACCACACACACACACACACACACACACACACACACACACACACCATACAACCTACACAGCACAGCGTGCTTGTCAAGAAGCCTATTTAGAGGGATGTTGGACAGCCTCATACCTCGGGCAGACTTTCACGCAGCACAGAGACAGCGTGAGCGATGCAGCCACATATAGCCGCCGAGCGGCGTGCCAAAATATTTATCAATGGACGCTTTGATGCCGTGCCCTCCCGCATATCTAACTGTCAGGTGTTTTATGCCACTGCCTTTTAAGACGTATTTCATATGAAGAAGAGGCATGTGCATGTGTGCATGTATGCACGCAAACACATGTGCACACACAGAAGCGCACACACACACACACATATATATAAACTGGCCGCTCAGGCAGATTGGCATGCATGCAGCCCTCTTACAGTGAGGGGAGGAGATGGAGGGAGGAAAAAACGGCAGGAGCGGTGACGGCACGGGCGACGTGCATGACACACACGCACACACAAAACTATATTAAAGTGTCCCCCCTCAGTCTATAAATGTAGCCTGAGGCTGCATGAAATATCTGTGTTTGGTAAAAACAGGCACACTAAGTACAGGACGGGCTTCCCGGCGGACCAGAAACACGGCCAGAAGTGTGAGAGCTACGGATAAAAGAGACTCGCTCCTGTGATCAAGGTCTGGTGCGGTGCGCGCCGAGGGAACTTATTTTGATGTATGGCAGTCTGAAGGCACAATTTAGAGTTTCAGGGTTTAGGGACCCGTGCCAAACGGCGAAGCTGACCTTTGCAGGGAACCGCAATGTTGAATATATGCTGAAATTAAGCCCGGAAAGAACAATCCATAAAATAGAAAATAATGAGGAAGTAAAACTACCAACAAAAAAAAAAAAAGAAAAGACGTCAACACAGACTTCAGTGACTTTACTGTGGAACACGCTGTTGTTTCTGATTCCGTTTAAAAAAAAATTACATTGCAAAATGTTGGCCATAAACGACTAAATGACTCAATATTCACAAATATAAAGCAAACAAACTCAAGTAAAAGGTTTTGGTTGTTTCGGCGCAGCCCAGAGAGATGTGGAAATAGATTTTATGAGCGATGTGAGCAAAGTCTAAAGGGGCAAGCTTTCGAAAAAGCGTTTTATTTATTTATATTTTTGCTTTCTTTGAGTCTTTGTGAAGCGTTACGTTGGGAAGCATTTTACCACAATTTGCCCACAATGTTTCTACGTTTCACTGGCACAGCTGGGCGTGTGTGGGTCCTGGTAAGTATAGAAACAGGTGGGTGTGGGCACTTATGTTCAGCTGGGCATGACGTACGACACCAAACACATGTGGGAGAAGGAGCTAATGAGGAGTGAGATACATTCTGTGCAATGGTGGTATCAATGATTAAAACACACACACACACACACACACACCACCACCACCATGCATGCACATGCAAGCATGCATGCCTGCATGTGCATGTGTGCGTGCATGCACGCAAACACACACACGCTTGCACAAAGCTGTGCCCCATTACAGCGGCTGGCATTAAGAGCATTTGAGCTTTTTCATAGTAATTTTTCCGAGTATTTGTCTCAGGAAGGGAGCCCAACCACTGGGGAGTGGCACATGCAACACAAAGGTCACACCCGGGGAGCCACAAGGGTAAAAAAACAAACTTTAACCGACTTCACAGACACCCATTAGGACTTACACTACTCCTGATGAAGCCCAGTTTGAACCCTGCTCTGACTCTTATTCAACGTAGTGTTTTTAAGTGGCCATTCGACGTGCATTTGATGCACTGGGTTTGTTTTTTTTAAACGCCCATCTGGTCCCAGTCTTTCTACAGCATGCATGGATAACTGCATAAAACGCCACGACCAGTTTAATTAACACGAGCGCATTACACATGAACAGCCTTAGAACTTACATTTCTTTTCTCCCGTCTCTGTTAATCCCTAATTAGCTGGTATCTTAGTGAACTATCTGCTACGATGTGGCTTCTCAGTCAGGAATGGCAAATTAGCCCCAGATGCCCAATGAAAGCTCTGCCTGCTAAAGCTAACAGAAGCTACTCTGACCTCTCCCTTAATCTGTGTGTGTGTGGTTGTGTGTGTGTGTGTGTGTGTGTGTGTCCGTGCGTGCATGTGCCCGCACTGTCGTTTGTTCTGCATTATTTCTCTGTCCCGCTTCTGGCACATTGCATGGGCAGACTGGCAGACAATCAATTGCTCCCATGACCCTCTAGTCTCGCCATGCTAACAAGTTGGCGGCCACACAGACTCCTAACCATCACAGGACTGGCCCACTAGCGCACGCTCACACATGTGCGCGTGTGCACACACACACTCACACTCTCGCACACACACACAAAATGAAGAGGCGGCAGACAAGACCATACGCTGTTCGCTCAGGTGAAACGAGACACACCACTTAGTACTCCAGATTTATCCGCGCTATCGCCAACTTATGGGGACTGCCCCACGCCACGTTAGCGTCTATTCACACCAAGGCACCGTGCTTCGAGCAAAGCAAGAACAGCCCACAGGAAGCTGGGGATTGCCGCCCTGCCCACCACCACCACAACTCTTGTGCTCTTTTTGAGACCGTGAATGACCGCTGGCTGCGTCGATCATGCATAAAAAAATGGGACACGACCACAGCATAAACACGCCATTAATGTCACAAACAAATGGGAACAACGTCTCTCTTCACTTCAGACAATGAGATGCCGGCTTGATCGGAGACAGACAAGGAGACCCCAGGCGGGCGGGAGGAGACAACGGAGCAGAGCGGAGAGAGAGAGACGGCAGACTTGATGATGAATTACATGATCACCTGCTATGCCTCAGAGCTTTTCACTCAGGTAGAGAATTATCACAGCAGCGGGCGGAGGCCAAGGTCCCTCCATCCCTCTCTCTCTTCCTCCTCCTCCCGTCATCCACCGCACCTCCCTCCCCCCACTCCTCTCTCCTCCACCAACACAACCACCATCACCATCACCACCACCACCACCACCGCTACCACCATCACCAGAACAGATGTCTGCTGTAACCCAGTAGCTCCCTTTGCTGTAGACACATGGAGGCGCCATCTGGACCGGAACACCGCTCCTCTCCAGATTGGGGATTTTGTGTGCATGTGTGCGTTTATGTGCACGTGTGTGTTGTGTGCGTTCAAAGAAGAGAGAGAAGAGGGAGGAGAGGGAGTATGCATGTGCAGAAATATATTTTCGCTAGTCTGTTTGTGCGTGTGCGTGCTTGCACACCACTTTTGCATGTTCGGTTAAACGTGTGCGCACACTTACGAGACAGAAGGTGCGTTGTGCATTAATGACACACCTGAGTGCCTTAAGTCTCGTTTGTTTGGGTCCTATCCGTGTTGTTTTTCCTGCGCTGTCTTTCCAGAGGCGGTTGAGTCAGGCCTTCGGCAGGTGGGACGCTGCTGTAATACACCGGCAGGAGGAAGACAGCCAACGCTGCGACGCAACAAGGGCCTTGCTCACTTCCCACCCTGTCTCACTTTCTCACATTATTCACGTTCTCTCTCTCTCAGGACTCTACAACAAAACTTCAAGGTGCAGAGCACTTGGCCAAATGCCGCTGAGATATAAATACACTGCCTGAGGAGCTCTTTGTTGCTACGTGTTTGCTTTTTGTGTGTGTGTGAATGGTGATGAGCACTTCTACTATGGCCAGATTTTAAGTATTGGGAGATTGGATGGACAGGTATCAGATTGGAGGACGTCCCTCATTAGGAATCAGTGAACAACAGATTTCAGTAAGGGATGCAAAGACACTAGTGGGTGTGGAGTGAACAGCAGAGGAGCTACTGGGCTTCCATCAGGACTTCGGTGGAACCACAACACACAACAGCAGGCGCCTGGCTGGAAGACAACCCAACCCAACAACAGCACAACCAGAGCACAAAGCATCGGAGACAGGGAGAGATGAGAGGCGAGGGAGAGGAGGAAGAGAGGAGAGAAGAGGGGTGAGAGGAGAGAAGAGACACGGGAGAACAGAGAGGAGAGCTAGATGAACAGAGTAACAGAGTGGAAGGGATACAGAAGAGGAGATGAGGGGATGACAGAGAAGAAGGAGAGAAGACCTCGCCAAGGATAGAGAGACAGAGATGGTAGGGACAAATGGAGGAGAGAATTTTCTTCCTCAGAGAGGTAGACACACTCACAAAAGGACAGAGAGAGAGAGGGACAGAGAGGAGAGAGAGACAGAGACAGAGGAGAGAGAGACAGAGATGGTAGGGACGAATGGAGGAGAGAATTTTCTTCCTCAGAGGTAGACACACTCACAGAAGGACAGAGAGAGAGCGAGAGAGAGAGAAAGAGAGGGAAAGAGAGAGATTTACACAATTTGAAGGTGCCGTGAGTTGAGGTAGAATAGGCATAAATGTACACAGTATAATGTTTAATGTTGTTCTAACCATGGTAAGGAAACTGCACTCCATCGCTCTCATGTTTAATCTTCCTCTCCTGCACACTGGCCAAATGGTGCTGCACTGAAAGGCCAAACAGGGGAGAAGGGAAGAGTTAACAATGGAAGAGGGGAGGGAGAAAGAACGAGAAAGAGATGGAAAGAATGAGGAGGAGAAACAGTGGGGTTGGTTAGGTAATGGATATTAAAATTGGTTATGATGGTTAAAGTGCAGCATGGGTATGTACAATATACTCAAGTATGAAAACTGAATAACGGAGATCAACAGTTTCCAGGTTCCTCTATTATCTATATAACACGTTTTAATCGTGTAGCGTCCGAGTGATTTTCATAAGGTAGACCTGAATTTTCTTATTTTCTATGATCCCTTTCCTATGTAGAGCGGATATACTACGTACTTATAATCTCATGCATCCTAATGTGAAAAAACTACCAAGTCAAATTCACTTTATGTGCAGATAGACTTAGCTCATAAATGCAGACTGACACTCATTCAGTGTGGTGGTGACATAGTATTTAGAATACACACACACACACACACACACACACATACTTACACATACACACACATGCACAAAATCACTAAACCACATCAAAATAAGGAGATTCTCAGCCTACTTTACTGGTAAAGCAAACAAAAGTGAACACAACATACAATACAAGCGCATCCCCACCACCCTTACAGTCAACTTCTCCACTCACAGAAGAAGGCAGCGCCACGGTTTAAGCGTGTAACACGCTGTGTTTCAGAATGTGATTAAACGTTACCGCGGATAACAACTAACTCCCTTTCTTTTGTTGGCAAAGATAAGAGGTGCTGCGGTGAACGTCCCTCTACCTCAGAGCGGCTTGTTCTGCTCAGTGGTGGCGGAGGTGGGGAAAGGGAGGGGGGTGTGTGGAGGGGGGGCGGGGGGGGGACAAGTTAGTCATGGGGTGCCAAATAGAGAAGAACAAGTGAACTGAGAAGGTAATGAGAGAGAATGAAGAAGAGCGTAAGGATGCGGGAAGAGGGGAGGGGGGGGTCAAAAGAAGATCAGGGTCAGAGTGCACCATAGCACAGCACAGCACAGAAGGGGTGGGAGGGGGGTGAGGGGGGTAGGTCCATTTCAATTCAGTTAGGTCAATATATTTCTAATATCCTCACAATTCAAACTTGTAATCTGTGATAAAAAATTGTATATATATATATATTTATTTTTTTTTCCCTTCCGATTTTCAAGTTTTCGGAACAGATATACAGGACACACGAACAACCAATTGGATTTTTCCCCCATTTCTCTCCCTAGTTGTACTTGGCCAATTACCCCACTTTTCTGAGCCATTCCAGTCGCTGCTCCACCCCCTCTGCCGAGCCGGGGAGGGCTGCAGACTACCACATGCCTCCTCCGATACATGTGGAGTCGCCAGCCGCTTCTTTTCACCTGACAGTGAGGAGTTTCGCCAGGGGGAAGTAGCGCGTGGGAGGATCACGCTATTCCCCCCGGTTCCCCCTCCCCCCAGAGGAGACGCTAGTGTAGCGACCAGGACACATACCCACATCCGGCTTCCCACCCGCAGACACAGGTGATTGTGTCTGTAGGGACGCCCGACCAAGCCGGAGGCAACACGGGGACTCGAACCGGAGATCCCCATGTTGGTAGGCAACGGAATAAATTGTATATTTACCATCAAAAATTTGAAGTATAACAAGCCTGCAGGATCGGCTTGCTTCAGAGCAAATGCCATTAAGGGATTATCAATCAAATCTCACAATTTAAGCCCATTTTTTAAAATTTTATTTTAATGAAATTGTCTGAATTTAAACTGAGATGGACCACAGCCCAGCCCCACCAAAGGGGGGGGGGTTGGAGGGATGGTGGGGGGGGTTGTCAGCGGGTCACCGGTCTCTACCTGCATCCACATCATTAGGCCAGCCGCTGGACTGAGAGCTGCTGCCGGCCGCCGGGGAACGGCCCGAGTAGAAGACATCGTCCACCGGGCTCTCCATCTCGCTGTCGTCGATGGACTTGCGCTTGTTGGAGCTGAAGGACAAAAGGGGAGAATGGGTGGAGACGGTTTGTTTACTGATCGGAGAGGAGGGATGAGACACGGGGATGATTTTGTGCTTGTGGAGGGTACAGGGGACACCTTGGTCTCCTGTGTTTAAACTGGTTATTTTGCCTCACAAGACGTCAAATTGTGCGTGTGTATGCGGGGGGGGGGGGGGGGTGTTTCTCCTCTTTACCCAGTGTCCGTAAAATGGCTTAGCATTTTTAAAACGTATCACTGAAACCAAGGGGTACTCGTGCCCTGCAGTTATTGGCGTCAACCAGCCTCTACACAAAAGAGCTTGCCGTGCTTAGGAGTCATTTAAGAGAAAATGGAGGACAAAGGGGGCACGCTCCCCCGCCCCCCGGTGAGGCAAATAACCAAATAAAGCTCCAAATATCACTTTTCAAATCTTCAAATTTTTTCGCCCACATTATGTTTCAGCCTAGGAGACAGAACGACAGGACCTGATGAACATGAAGCCAGTTTATTCAGCACCCTGTATGAATAACCCGCCTGCGGAAACCTCACACTAAAATCCGAGCGCACAAAAAGTACAGCAACGCTGGAACACATTCTTTGACGTATTTGCAGATTCTTATGGACGCATACATCTGTGACCAATCAAAATAAGAGGGGTTTGAATGTAAAGAGCTTCACTGCAGACCCAAATATTTTGCTTTGTGTTGCCTTGTGTGTGTGAGTGTGTGTGCGAGTGTGTGTGTGTGTCTTTGTGTGAGTATGATCCTTGGGTCTGTATTACATTAGTATCAGGGGAGATATTCTGTAATGAGTGTAACTACCTCCGTGGGAGACTTGCATAAAGCTCCATTTCAGTCCTGCAGTGTAAGGAGTGAAAGAGAGAGAGAGACGGAGAGACAGAGAACAAACAGTGGGAGCGAGGGGGGGAAACAGAGACAAAAAAAACACACAACCAGACAGTGTGACAGATCAGTAGGGGGAAAAATGAGAGGGAAGGAAGGATTAGCGGTGAAGGGGAAACAGGGAAGAGAAGGAAGGAAAGAGGAAGATCAAAAAGCAGAGCAAGATAAGCATGTGTAAAGAATAGACATAAGATGTTAGCTGAGAATTATTACAGAGTATTAGTATAGATAGTGCAACCCTCCCCCCCTTACCCCCCCAGTTGTACCCGGCCAATCACCCCACTCTTCTGAACCGTCCCGGTCGCTGCTCCACCCCGTGCCGATCTGGGGAGGGCTGCAGACTACCACATGCCTCCTCCGATACATGTGGGGTCGCCAGCCGCTTCTTTTCACCTGACAGCGAGGAGTCTCACCAGGGGGACGTAGCGCATGGGAGGATCACGCTATTCCCCTCAGTTCCCCTACCCCCCATCCGAACAGGCGCCCCGACCGACCAACCGACCAGAGGAGGCGCTAGTGCAGCGACCAGGACACACACCCACATCTGGCTTCCCACCCGCAGACACGGCCAATTGCGTCCGTAGGGACGCCCGACCGAGCCAGAGGGAACACTGGGATTTGAACCGGTGATCCCCGTGTTGGTGGGCAATGGAATAGACCGCTATGCTACTCAGACGCCTGTTTGTGTGTTTTGTATGTGCATGTGTACAAGTGACTGCACTGTATGTGCATATCCAACCTTTCCGTTCCATGATCCTGTACCTGAGGTCTTGATATGAACAAATAAACAATCAGTTTCCAATATTTACCTGCCTGTGTGCACTCATCATGTAAGTGTATTTGTGTGTCTGTGTCTGTGTATTTGTGTGTATGTGCTTGAGCATTTGTGTGCATGTGTTTGTGTTGTGTGTGTACCTGGTGGAGGGGGTGGAGGTGATGGAGCGGCGACCCAGAGCCACCTGGTTGATGTTGTAGTAGCCGGGCGTATCCAGGTCGGCAAGAGAGAAGTTGGGACCGGATGCTGTGGCAACTGGGGCTGTGAAACAGTCACACAGACACGCACACACACACACCCATACAAACACACAAGAAAATACACACGCATAAGTGTGCACAGACATCATCAGTACATGCAAAAAATATGCACACAAAATATCAGCAAGAGAAATAACAAAAACATTTAACTCAAACAATAACAACATTTCCCCCCCCGTTGTACTTGGCCAATTACCCCACTCTTCTGAGCAGCCCCGGTCGCTGCTCCACCCCCTCTGCCGATCCGGGGAGGGCTGCAGACTACCACATGCTTCCTCCGATACATGTGGAGTCGCCAGCCACTTCTTTTCACCTGACAGTGAGGAGTTTCACCAGGGGGACGTAGCACGTGGGAGGATCACGCTATTCCCTCCAGTCCCCCCCCCCCCCGGATCAGGCGCCCCAACTGACCAGAGGAGGTGGTAGTGCAGCGACCAGGACACATACCCACATCCGGCTTCCCATCCGCAGACATGGCCAACCGGCTCTGTGCATAACTGTAGTCCACTGACTTCTGGTTTCTACTGCAGCGGTCTTACCAGTTTCCTGTCTGTTGGTGTGTGCTACTGACAATGGCATATTTATCGCGATGCCTGCAAGATTGTATATGTAACTTGATATGTACAACTTGAAACTTTTCATCCGTTTGCTGGTAGGTGCAGGTGAACGTTTGTCAACAATTCTGTGCATGTTGTCGACATTTATCCATGGTAAATCTTGCAGGCATCGCGAAAAATATGCCACTGTCAATAGCACACGCCAACAGACAGGAAACTGGTATGACCGCTGCAGTAGACCTGGAAGTCCGTGGCCTACAGCTGTGCACAGAGTCGACTGTGTCTGTATGGGCGCCCGACCCAGCCAGAGGTAACGTGGGGATTCGAACTGCTGATCCCCGTGTTGGTAGGCAACAGAATAGACCACTATGCTACCCGGACACCTGCACGTATGTAAATTCAGGCACAGAGAGCATTAATTATTTCAACCGAAATTAAACATTGGTTTCCAATGGATGAAATCAACCCAAATAAGGTTAAAAAGTGACTGAAGGTGAAAGTCAGAGCGATGTTGTACGTGAAAAGTCTATAATTGCTCACGTAAGTGTTAGAATAGAGTGACTAAGAGGGAGAATGAACGTCAAAGTCAACTGGAGATGGCAGGGGGGAACTGCGGTGCCTACTACACAGGGACAATTACGGCCATGACTCACTCTGTGACACGCGGACCAGCTCGGCTACGTTCCACACCCCTGAAGTCACAAAACAGTCCTGGAAACTCAAGTGCCCTGGGAAGAACGATCGAGAGATCAGGAGAGAGGGAGAGAGAGAGCGAGATCAGGGGAGAGAGAGAGAGCGAGAGAGAGATCAGCAGAGTGAGAGAGTGATCAGGGGAGCGAGAGAGAGGAGAGAGAGAGCGAGAGAGAGAGATTGGGGGGGAGAGCGAGAGAGAGCGAGAGAGATCAAGGGAAGAAAGAGCAAGAGAGCGAGAGAGAGGATCAGCAGAGTGAGAGAGTGATCAGGGGAGCGAGAGAGAGCGAGGAGAGATCAAGGGAAGAAAGAGCAAGAGAGCGAGAGAGAGATCAGGGGAGAGAGAGAGCGATCAGGGTGAGAGAGAGCGAGAGAGTGATCAGGGGAGCGAGAGAGAGGAGAGAGAGCGAGCGAGAGAGATCGGGGGGAGAGAGCGAGAGAGCGAGAGAGATCGGGGAGAGAGAGCGAGAGAGCGAGAGAGAGATCAGGGGAGAGAGAGAGCAAGAGAGAGAGAGAGATCAGGGTGAGAGAGAGCAGGAGAGTGAGAGTGAGAGAGAGATCGGGGGGGAGAGAGAGCGATAGGGGGAGAGAGAGAGCGAGAGATCGGGGAGAGCAGAGAGAGAGCAGGAGAGAGAGAGAGTGAGAGGGATCAGGAGAGAGAGAGAGAGCGAGCGAGAGCAAGCGAGAAAGAGAGAGAGAGCGAAAGGGAGGGAGAGAGAGGGGAGTGTGTGAGAGGACCACAGGATACATATTCCATCACATCAGCACACAAACCCATAACATATGTGTTTGCATGTCACACAAGCACAGACTATACCAATACATTAACACATGAAACACATAAAATGTGCACAGGATATACTGAAAATGCACAAAACCACACACTGTATGCATGCACACACCGGACACACACGCTCCTTCCTATACGGACACCGAGGGAGCTGGAAAATTAATGTATAGAAGAGACAGATTAAGTGCTGGTGTCATCCAGCGGGACCATGTGTTTTTTGTCTGGGCCAGAATGAGCTTTTGAATGGACACATCACACACTTATCAACCCGAGGCTCTGCATCACTTCCCCTCCACGCTGACAGTCCAGTACAAACGCTCAAACCCTGGTGAGCGGGGCAGCATAAGAGCTCTTTGTTGTCAGCCATGCACAGACAAGAGTGTACGGAGTTTGTGTCAAGGTCTTCATTAATGCAATCATACTCTCTCTCACACTCACGCACACAATGTGTTATGTTTAAATGTGTGTGTGCATATGTCATCATATATGACTACTGTTCTACATTTGTGTGCACTGACAGATGAGTTTGTGTGTGTGTGTGTGTGTGTGTGTGTGTTTATAGTCTATAATGTCCTCATCCATAATGTCCAGTTTTACTTAGTGTGTGTGTAGGATGTTCTGGCCTTCACCCAAATCTTCCGCCTTCTCTCCCTCTCTTTCTCTCTCTCTGTCTCTCCCTATCCTCTCCTTCTTCCAGCTCATCACATCCTCTCACCCCGTTTTACTCCCTCCCTCCCATTCTGACCATCAACTACATCATTGTTGCTCTCTCTCTCTCTCTCTCTCCTCTCTCTCTCTCTCTCTCTCTCTATGTCCATCCATCTCTCTATCCCTCGCTTCACCTTCCCCTTACTCCTTTCCTGCCTCCCCCTTACCCGCCTTTCTCCTCAACTGCATGTCTCCTTTCCTTTTTCCCCCCTCCCTGTCTCCCCCACCATCTCTCTCGCCCCGTCTCTCGCTCCCAGCCCCCGCCATCTCTCTTTCCCTCGCTCTCCTTCCTTTCCCTGCAGCCCTCTCCAGGGTTAACCGCAGCGGGGACGGCGCATGAGGTCAGCGCCCAGCTCGGCAGCTCGGCCATGTGGTTCCCATCTTCCAATAACGTCAGTGTGATTTATGAGTGGCCCGCCGCAATCGCAGCACAGCCCCCACGCTACGGCACCATCAGCCCTCCTTACTATAATAAACTTAGACCCAACTCCGCCGGGACACAGAGAGAGGCCTGTATGCAGGAATAGTGTGTACATGTATGGTACGGGTGTGTGTTCGCACACGTGTGTGTGTCAGAGAGAGAGAGAGAGAGAGAGAGAGAGAGAGAGAGAGAGAGAGAGAGAGAGAGAGAGAGAGAGAGAGAGAGAGAGAGAGAGAGAGAGCGTGCACTGGGGCGTATGTGCTTGCGGTGGGGTTGTTTGAAAAGTTTCACTGCATGCAATTGCATGCCTGCTTACCGTACAGTATGGATGTGCATGAATTACTTTGCCTGACTGATGGATGAACGTGTGTGTCCGTTCTGCATATATGGGGGGGGGGCTTTAAAAATAGGTGCATGTGCACGTTTGGGAGGCTGATTATGTGTTTGAGTGCGTGTGTGTGTGTGTCTGTAGACATCACTGCAACAAACACACTTCCTCTGTGAACTCACCATTGGGAGGGGGCTTGATGTCTGTGTCTCCTTGCTGGTTTGAGTTGTCTGATTGTCCTGATTGTTCTGTAAAAGGAGAGACAGAGACAGAGAGAGAGAGAGAGAGAGAGAGAGAGAGAGAGAGAGAGAGAGAGAGAGAGAGAGAGAGAGAGAGAGGGGGAGAGAGAGATGGTTAGGCAGGAGACAGATGTCTGGACACTGCCCAAGGTGAGGGGGGCAGGGGGCATGCCGGCATCAGAGTAAACTACACTGAACCTCCTTTTAGAAAGCTTTCCCTTTCACCGCGGTCA